>NC_133134.1:40639221-40942252 GCF_048418815.1 Hemitrygon akajei | reverse complement strand
CATGCCTGGGAACTTTAACTTTCCTGATGCCTTGCAGGCCACATATCTTCTTAGGGTGTGGCTTGGTGAGAGTGTGGGAAGGGATATTCTCTCTGAAGTGACTTGGAGTTCACTCCCAAATGAATGGTCATTTTCATAAATTACTGGAGGTTTTAGAACTGATCTGGAGAAATCCCTGACATGACACTTGAATTTGTATGATGACGTGCTTACTGCCATTAAATCTCAAACATATTGTTTTATAAACACGAGGAAATCTGCAGATGAAGCACACACACAAAAGTGCTGGAGGAACTCAAACAGGTTTATGGCAACAAATCAACAGGCAATGTTTCGTTACAGGGCCCTTCCTAAAGGAACAGGGAAGCTGCCAGAATGAAAAGGTCAGGGGAGGGGAAGGAGGATAGCTAGAAGGTGATAGATGAAGCCAGGTGGGTTGGAAAGGTAAAGGGCTGGAGGAGAAATCTGAAAGGAGAGGAGAGTGGACTATGGGAGAAAGGGAGGGGGGAGGGGATCTGGGGAGGTGCTAGGCAAGTGGGAAGAGGTAAGAGGCCAGAGTAGGGAACAGAGAAGTGGGGGGAGGGTGGAGGGAATTTTTTATATCAAAAGGAGAAAGGGATTTTTTAAACCAGAAGGAGAAATCAATATCTTGCTTTATACCCTTTATGTTCTGAACTGCCCCACTAGAACTTCCTTATTGCTGTTCTATCTGCTTCTTTAAATTTATTTCTTAAACATAGCCATGAATTTTATAGACCACTCAACCTGTGGGAAATGTACCGAAGAATTTGTCTGAAATGTAATGAGAGCATTGAAAATTAAATGTGCCCACTGCAATGCTTTATTTGAGGAATAGTTGAGAAATTTTTAATGTTTACTGATTGTCAGCTGTATTAGAATGCTCAATTGTTGGCAATGATCTACTTCGCTCTTTCCAATGTTACTCTTTAAGCTAATGTCATCAGAACCGTTGAACCTGGCAAGCAGCTGAGGTGTATATTCAGCGTTGTGGCTTTCTTTGAAACTTGTGCTTTTAATTAGTGGAGTATGGCAGAAAGTAAAACAAGGGCCTCTGGAATCAGAATTCACTTTGAATATCAGCCTCTTGTGAGATTGTGGCACTCCAGGCAGAACTAATTTGAACCTATAAAATGGCACCAGGCTTCCCCAACCACAATACACAACTTTATGATTGTCTGGAACTAAGTAATGGACTTGAAGCATGGACAACTAAAATGCTTTTCTGCCTCCTTCAGTAACAGAAACAACAGAGAGTACGTTGACATTTACATTTTGACTCCAGCAGTTTATCTTTTACCTTCTCCCCACCCCCACCCTCACCCCCTCCTACCCCACCTCCCTGACATACAGATTGACTGTGAAGAGTGATGACAGGGCTATAGAGAGCAGGCGGCGTGTAATTGGTTTAGAAGGTGTGTCATACAGTTCTGAAATGAGACCAAGGAGGCACCGCCTCTTCTCCTTGAGCCTCCTGAGTTTTATTTGCCGTCTTCAAGTTTAAATTGAAATGCTGATCTTACCTGGGCTGTGGATGGGGCTGGTTCATGAATGGTACGCTGCACAGAGGAGTTGACATAAATATCCTCTGCGCTAAAGTAAACACAGGGAAGTAGGAAATTGCGCTGTGATCCTGAGTTTTAAGTTTGCCCCCTTGGGATTAAAAATGATTATGTTCTTCAGCTTGGCAAAACAGATAAACAGAGGAAAGATCTTAGCTGAGCGGAATTTATATTTATATTTAAAAGTTAGACCCTGTGGCCTTTTTTTATTTTACCCATGCCAGCTGCAGGGTGTTTTGTTCATTGCTTTTGCCCCTTTCTCGACCACATGAGACCAAGGGATTGAGCTTCCATTGTACATAATGGCCTTCATGATCCAGGGTCTAAATGAAATGAAAGCACCTGTTCATGATCAAAAAAATATGAGAACACACACCCAGCCTTTTTAAAGAAGGTTCAGATGTTTCCTACTGCTAATAAATGCTTTCATTCATTTGGAGTCCCTGGTGATTTACTTGGCTGAAGTTTTAACAAACACCATTGTAATATTTCGGATAGTAGTGCCCTTAATGTGAATATCATTGCAACACACACAACATGCTGGAGGAATTCAGCAGGCCAGGCTGCAGAAAAGTGTAAACAGTTGATGTTTCTGGCTGAGACCCTTCATCAGGACAAAATATTATTGTTTATTTTTATTTTCTTGCCTGCGTGGACAAAAAGAATGTGGACAACTAACTGAGTTGCTTGCAAGGTGGGGTGGGGTGGAGTCAATCAAGTCACATCAAGTTACCCCACCTCTCTTTGGGGATATGACATTTCAATACCTATTGGCAGTGGAGCAGGAAATCGCCCTGCTTCTAATTGTTATTCACCCGTTTACCCAGGAAGGCTTGTTAGTGACGTGTAGTATGTATGGCATTAATGGTTCAAGAGCAGGCCAGCAGACAGAAGCTGAGGTGGGTAAGGCAAGCACCACCACCACCACAGCCTGTGGCCAGCACAGACAACTGAAGAGAACCAGAAATAAAATGCACCTATACCCCTTGTAAAAGGGAACTTCCATTCAGTGTCAATAATGGGCACTAAGTGCATTTCGACAATACTCCTCTAAATAAATTGGATTAAAAATGTCACTGAATGTCCGGTGGCTTTCAGCGAATTACAGTTTCTTGGTTACTGGCATGTATAATTGTGCAAAGCTGAAAACAGCCCATGATCTAGTTAGTCAGTTGATCATCAGATCATTTTTATAAATAACAAACTGTTTGTTGTAGGAGGAAATAATAGGAAAAGGTTGCTTATTTTATCGGAATTTATCATTGTGGAGATTTTGAGAAAATTGAGTAGTTTGAGCAGAATCAGTGGGTGTATTTCATAGTTTCTACTCTGCAGGCTCCCATGTTCCCCATCCATGATCTCATGATATATTCTATATATTCACCTGGCCTCTTTGCAGTCTTTCTCAGGTTTAGAGGTCAGGCAACAGAATTAAAGTGGTGTTTTTCAAACTAGACTTTGGAGGTGGTGCAGAAGCAGAGATGTTTTTAAAATTCATTTCTGAGACATGGACATTGCAGTCCTCGCTTCACCTCCCTTGAAAGGACAATGCTGAGGCTCCTTTTGATCTAGTGAACATTCTTCAATGTCGAATGTGGCCAGGTGACCCAGGCTGCTGGCAGGTCAGGTCAAGTTAAGCCGTCGTATGTTGGCTTGGATCATTATTATATCCAGTGCTACATGATTATCATATCTCTTCTATACTTGATAAGGTTTGGATTTCATCCTCAAGCAAAACAATGGTATGCTTGAAATTGACATAGAGTGATGGTTGGGTTGCATATGCAAGTATTCAGAGCAAGACTGGTCATTGTTAAATTTGGGTTAGGATGTAGCTTTAGACCCAAATAGACCTCTTTTGCCACAATATTTAAGAAGTTTGATGATTTTGTCCAAACAATGATGAAAGAATGGATAAAGGCCTTCATCCATTCATGGGGAAACCAAGCAATGGGATTGATCTGCTCAGATCAAAAACCCGAATTCCCACGATACTCAGTTAGTGTGTGGAAGAGTAACAAGTTCCAATTGACTTCCCCTCTTTCCATTGATGGGAATGGCCAACTTTAAATGCAGGAGAAATAATATGCTTTCCTTCTGCGACAAGTAGTCATAACCTAGAATACATCGCCTGAAGGATTATCGTAACCAGGTTACTCGGCAACTTTCAGAGGAGAATTACACACATACAAAGGACCCATTTTCCACTTTGATGCATCACGTTGTTCACCTGAGTTATGCCACCTGGCTGTGATTGTGTTGAAAAGGAAATGGTTTCTGGCAAAAGAGCAGTGAAATTGGAAATCTGAATGTTCTTTCAAAGAGCTTAAATAGGCATAACAGGCTGAATGGTTAATTTTGTGCTCTATTCGCAGTTGACGCCCCCCTCCCCCCCACCAACTGGAAAAACATTGAGAAAATCTGATGTGTTGCTTGAGCCTCACCTGATATGTTAGCACAAGAAAATAGTGTGTATTTGCAAAGCACTCCCACAGATGATCAAATCTCCCTAAATTGGTATTTAATCAGTGAAGATTTAAAATGATTCCTGAAACCCTAAACCTCAGCTTGTCTCCCTGAGCTGCTGATTCATGCGTCATTTTATCGCATGATCTGAAACATCTGACACACTAAGATTTATTACCTGCACTTGGAGTCTTTGCTAATATTCTCAGAGAAACAGTCCTCCTTTTTGGGAACCTTTATGTGACTGCTGACTGCCTTCTAATCTCTTTTAAAAAGATGCACAAGCTAACTTGTAAACCTAATGTTCTTTATAAATAAATGTATAAAAGCTATTTTTAAAAGTATTAATCTGATCACCAGATGTATATACTAAAGCTGCTCTGGTTCTCCGAGCAGGTGTATCTTCTAGCCCTGATGTAAAGAGGGATGTGCCTATAGGGCCTGGAGAAAGAATGCAGACTTAGCAGAGAGGCTGATAACTTTAAGCACTCTGCTTTCATTAAAAAAAGGGCTCAATCTTGAAGCAAGTAAGATAAAATTCCCAAGTAATTTCACATAAAATAAAAACAGCAAGTGCTGGTAAAACTTAACAGGCCAGGGTGCATTTGTGGAAGGTTGAATAACCTTCCTGATTTCCAGTATATTTGTAGATTTTTGACTTTTGTTCTAGAAAACTCTGGGGTCCTAATAGGATCTTAGTTTATACTCCAGTTTAGATGATGAAGAATTTAAGAAAGATGCTCAAGTATTTCATTGTACTGTTAATGTAAAGTTAAGAAATTTCACGACATATGCCAGTGATATTAAACCTGATTCTGATCCTCTGTCAGCCACTATCCCCAGGTGAATATCACCTTCCCCTCTGCTTTTTGTCCATAGATTAATTATTAACTTAGTTTTGGATAAGGTACTGTACCTCATTTATGCTATTCATTATCTGCCAAGATGTTCAACGCACAGGGTACAGTGTGCCAGTTTTTGAAACAAATATCTGATAAACTTGCTCAAAAAAACCTGATGGAATCATGTTGCAGTTTCCTTGAAAGAGCTGTTTTGTTTTTCTTTTCATACTCATACTTTTCACCTATGGTTAGGCCATTTTTAAACTTCCTATAATTTCCTTTTAAATCTGCTTCCACTCCCTTCTGCAGCATATTCCAGGTCATAGTAATTTATTCTGTGAAAGAATTTCTCATCTTCTGTGTGATTTTTGTTGCTAATCCCTGTCATCTATGGCTGTCTTACCTGCAAATGTGGCTTCATCCAACCAAACCCTTCAGTTCATACATTTGGATACCCCATTTAAATTTACCTATAGTCCTCTGCATTCCAAGAAGATTTATACCAATTTAATTTGTTCATCGTTCCTTGAAATATTCAAGTACATTTCTGCAGTCTTGCCAAAGATTTGATACCTTTGTAATTAACATTCAGTGTTGAGCACTCTGTACATCAGAAACCAGAGGGGATAACTTCACTCAACTCCACGTCCCATCACTGAACTGTTCCCATAACCTGTAGACTTATTTTCAGGGATTCTTCATCTCATTTTCTCAATAATTATTGCTTATTTATTTATTATTATCATTTCTTTTTTTCTTTTCCTTTTTGTAATTGCGCAGGTTGTTTTTTTTTTACATATTGTTGGCCGTCCTGTTGGGTGCCATCTTTCTTTGACTCCATTGTGGGTTGTATATGGTGGCACATATGTATTTTGACAATAAATTTACTTTGAACTTCGAAGTCTGATTTTCAGAACAAGAACCCCCCCCCCAGGGCCCCAAGAGGTTCCTGAGCAAGTCTGGTTTGGATAAGCAGTGTTCGTTCACTGACTGATAAAGCAGTCAGGGCCCAGAGTCAGTCCTAACAAAGGCAAGGCCATGTGCTTTGGCAAGTGGCCTGAATGACCCTTTGTTCCCTTCACAATCAGGCGTAAGTATCTGAAGGTGCTGGGAATTTGGCGGAGGAGTGATGCCATCACCAAGAACTGGGGAGATTGTATAGACCAAATGAGTCAGGAACTGATAATGTGGAGCAGAACTCTGTGGCTTTTTATTGTGTGGAGATGTTAATGAGCATGGCAGGATTTGCTGGTGGACGTGAGCCCATCACTGAATTTATCTTTGAAGAACAAATGAAGATGGCTCACTACTCTTTCTCAGCCAGGCTGTTCTGACAGCATTTCCCATACCCAAGTAGGACAGGGGCAGAAGGCATGCTAGAGCACCACCACACCGACATTTCATTCCAATCACTCAGCAACTCCAATTCAGAAATATATTTCCTTCATTGTTCAGTCGAACAGCACTGTGACAAAACCATGACTAGAAGGTCTGCAGTGGCTCAAGGAGATAGCTTACCATCCTTAGATCTTTAGGGAATGAGGGAATGGTTGATAATCCAGGTCTTTTTAATAGATCTTAATAAATGAATATTAAAAAATCTCTCTCTAATTCTTGTATAAGATACACCTCAATGAATTGGTAAGATGATCTTGTAAACCCCTGCAAGTAATACCATTGCAATGAAAGGAAGTCTCCGCTGAGTCTTGTGTGTGGCTTCGAAATGGCTGATGCTAAACATTTGCTCTGACTCTTACTAAATACATTTTTAAGCCTTGGGACCTAACCTTTGAACTTGTGGCCTTTATGCACTCCTGCTTCCATTATCTTGGCTCCACTGCAGATATCACTCTGTTGGCAGGTTTGACGAAGTGCCTAATTACTGAAAAGCTTTGTGTTAACGAGATTGCCATGTGCACGGGGAGAAATCACAGAAATACAGTTTGTGAATTGCCTGCTTTGTGGATACACCTACCTTCTTCCTTACTAACCCACATCCACCACCCCCCTGCCAAAAATATCTCCATTTATCAGTTTAGCCTTTACAAGACAAATTTTTACAGATTGTTGAAGAAACTGAAGAAGTCAAGCATGAGGGAAATGCTTTTTGTCAGAAAGCGTACTAGATTTTGCATTTGCAATTGCTAACTTTACCTTGCGGGAGTTGGTTTCCATTTCCCTGTTTTAAGAAGTGACCCAGCAAACTTGTATGTTTTTGACTGCATCTAGTGTTTAATATCTGCCATTTTTAGCTGAAGCTTTTCTTTTGTTGCGAGTTCAGCTATGAGTGCTTAAATGCAGCTTGTAAATCTCTGAAATTACACTTCTGAAACTTGAGTATAAAATCCAGGCTGACACTCCTGTGCAGTCTTAGGAGTTGCTGGATTGTTGCAAGTGCTGCCATTTGGAGCATTCGTTAAATCCACGGCCCATCTTCCTCAGGCGAATATTGGGGATTCGCTGTAGAACTTAGTTCTGTTGCATGCAGTAAATATTTAATGAGACATAACTGGCTGGAATAGAACCAAATTTCAATGGCATAATTCAACACCATTCTTTTAGCACAGACAACAGAGGATCAATTACTACCACTATTGGATCCACCACCCTCTCTCACCCGAGCACCAGTACCCTGGTTAAAGTTTGTCCCTCAGCACAAATTTATTAAAAGTTTCTCTTGTGATTTTCACGTTGCTGTTCATGGAAGTTATTTGTAAGTTGCCTGGTGTATTTTCTACATTGCATCAGTAACTGCATTTCAGAAGTATTCCACTGGGTGTTAAACCATTTAAATGTTCTGAAGCTGTGAAAGGCACAGCAAAATACAAGTTATTTCCTTTGCTAATAAAGCAAAATAACTTAATCCAGCCTTGTTCTTTAAAATAAATTCTCTTTCCTGCGTAACGTGAAACTGAAATGTATTAATGTTAAATTTGAATGGTATATACTATTTAATACTGTAATATTGTATTACTGTAATATAGTAATATTGTATTCTTTATTTTCACAGGTTATTCACACTTGCCAAGTAGCCTTTATCCTCCATATATTCCCATCAGTCATCTCGAGCACCCAAGCACTGGCAGCCCCATTCTAGCCCAACTCAGCCAACACAGCCTGTTTGACACTCAGAAAGGTCAGTGCCAACTATCTTCATTTTAATGTTTGTCTTTTTTGTACGTCAAGCTGTATAATATTGGGGAGTAATTCACTGGTACTTTGATCAGACAGTATACAATTTATGAATTGTTCTGAAAAGGAATAATGGACCAAAGCTTCTAACATAATGTCAGAGGTTAGTATTTGCAATGGTTACATGTTTTTGTCGCCAGCGGCCCCCACCATCTGGAACATTCCCTCTTTTCATTACTACCGTCAGGGAGGAGGTGTAGAAGCCTGAAGACCCATAATGTGTTAGAAACATTTTCCACCCCTCCTGCCATCAGATTTCTGAATGGTCCATCAACCCATGAACACCCTCGTTACTCTATATTTACATTATTTATTTATTTTTAGAACTGATGGCAATTTGCATGCCTTGCACTGTGCTACAGCTGCAAAGCAACAAATTTCATAACATATCAGTGATAATAAACCTGATTCTTATTCTGATTCTGCTTTGAGAAATAGCTTCTTCCATTCTTAGCTCATAAGCCCAACACAATGATTGTGATTTTACAAATTTGACGTAATGGAACTGACATTGTGTCTACGAAGTCTTGGTTCATAGAGCAAAGTGAAGAAATATTAACATAAGGCAATAATAGTTCTTATTCTGTTTTGATTGGATAGAGAAAATGGTCTAAGTTTGAAATGTTTCATATAATGGGGTTCAGTCTGTTGATGGAAGCAGATCATTTCACTATATATACTTGGATAAAAGTTTTAAGCAAGTTTTACATATAGCTAAAGATAATGCCTGGCAAGGATCCGTAGGTATATGAAAGAACAATGCACCCCATGTAGTTATTCTTTTAACACTAAGCTAATTTAATTCATTTGCAAAGGATTTTAATATATAACTGGTTTTGAATTGAATTGAGGAACACACAGGGTCACATTGGGTCTGTATGAAAAATAATTAAGTGGATCACTTGGGACATTGTTGCTCCGGTCCGTTGAGGTGATTGGTAATGTAATTGGTAAGGGTCAATTAATAGGGATTGCAATGTAAATGTCATGGGATCCTACTGAATGACTTTGGGGAATAGAAATCACAATGAAATTTAGCAGGGCATCAATATCTTGGAAGCCGATCCTATGATCAGAGATATCTTGCCAGGAACTTAAGCGTATTGGAAAGTGATTTTATTAGTGACAGATTTTGAAGCTTCTACTTAAAGAAGGGCTTATCTGATACTCCGTGTTTGATATATAGTTTCAGGACCATTTTAAAGCTAATCAAACTAGGCAAAACTTTTACTTGTACTGTTTGTTATTTTGAAAAAAAAAATGGAATGCTTTTATGATGAAATCTGTTTAACATGGGCCAGTTGTGATCTCCCTCCACGGGTAGCAATGGCACCTTACTACTTAATTCTGCCCAAGAATAAAGTCATTTTGATTCTCACGGGGAGCACATGCCAAGATCTGTTACGATATCCTGCTTCAGAGTATTTCATAAACTTGACTTTGTAAAACATGATCCAATGAACGAAACTAATATCTCTTGGATGATGCTACCGTGTAGTAATATGCTTGCCTTAAAATGTTCTCTTTCGCATTTTTTTCCTCTTCAAAAAACAAGACGTTGTAGCTAATGCCACTGAAATTAGTTGACATTCACTATTCTCTCCTACTTTACTGAATGAAAATGCACTTTTTGAGTTTTTCTCTGCAGAAGGTGAGAAAATTGCTGAAGACAAAGCTCGTGCGTCAGCAGGAGAAAGATCGGTTAACGTTTCAGCTGGCACTTCTGTAGATTAATTTACCTTTCTCATAGACATGTAGATTTCCAGCACTTTCTATTTTCATTTTGAATTAGAACAGGTTGTGTAGGTCTCCTTAAGTGACAGGCTGAAAACCATGTCACTTATACACCAGACATATTGAAGCAGCCGATAATTGAATCTAAATGGCAGTTTTGCATCATTAGAATGTGAGCATTACAAATTAGGGAATTGCACAGTTTTTTGCAGCCATGAACTGCGATCATGAAACAATGTATGTATTGGAACAGGCAAGCCTTGAGGCCTGACTAAACTTGGACCTTAGACTCCAACCAAACTAGGCCGGCAAGCTTTGGTTGCCTGCTGCAGACCAAACAGCTGAGAAGCAAAGTGACCTGAATTTTAAATTAATCCTGTGCTAGAAGCAGTTGTCCAGTTCCTTTTGTTGGGATAGGATGGGGCCTGGTCATTCAGCAGATGGCACTGGATTATGGGAACATTTCCCCTTTCTTCGATTTTCCGAAAAGAACCCACACTTTTCAAATTGAAAAAAAACATTTTGTTGGCGTTTGAAGAATCCTGACAGTGTAATTGCTGAATAATTGCTGAAACATGCCCTTAAATTTACAGTTTCCAGCAACCCACCACAGGTATCTGCCAAAATGCCTAAACAAAGCCCCCCTCCCCCCCAACCCCAAATGGACCTAGAACCTATACAGATTGGCTGCAAAATGTCCGACTATTAAATTCAAGAGATTTATGATCGATATTGGTCCCAACAAACAAGCACAATTCCTACCAAGTCCTACAGTCCATGCTTAGATAAATGTAATGAAGTGTGATTGGGAATTCACACAGTGGGTCTGTGCATTTCCATCAAGTATCATTTTTTCCCAGAACTGACCGTACCTCTCCTTCTGAAGAATCCCAATTTGGCAAGAGATTTATTGGAAGCCTAACTGCTGGTATGAAAGCAAATGCACCACATCCATCACTGACTTAGTGTTGGTCAGGCAGCTTAAAGACAGGCGTTATCCTTGATTCATTATTTGTTACACACTATCCCAGGGTACAAGCATGTACTAAGTGTGAGCCTTCCTGGTAAATCTGACAAGGGGGAGATGGAAATCCAGTTATCTGTGTTACATTAGATTCAAACTCAGGAGCTGGTTTTAATGATTAGAGTTTGTATCTGCCTCCCATATTTCAGCAAGGAGAATAGGATTATCTGGGCTGTGAACTTTACCCACACACATTAATCAATGCCATGCAATGATAACTGGGCCGATTTTTTTTTACTGAGGAGGAGTGCATCAATCTACTGAATGGCCCAGCTGAACATGAATACCATTCCTCGCAATTAATGTAATCAGCATTGATGCCAAACGATCACCGGTTTCAAATGTTGTCTTTAGGTGTGGCAGTCTGATTCTTGATGATTTCAGATCATTTTTAAGCAAATCCTTAATCTGCTTTGCGCTTACATGAAATCAATTCATCTTTAAAATTGTACCCTTTTGTTTAACAATAATATAGATAATAAATTGCAAAGTTGTGTGTGTTCTTAACAGTTTTTACCACACATAATTTTTGGGCTGAAGCTCACTAACATTCAGCCAAGGGTGATCACATTGGAAAACAAGTACCCTGGAGGTAATCATCAGGCTCCAAGATGAATTAGTTTGACTAATAAGAGTTCTAAGTTGGAACAGGGTGGAAGGGAATCCCAGTCTCATAGGGCCAGACTGGTTTTGCAGAGATCGGAGGAAATCAATAAGTTGACTAACCTTGAGGTTCTTAATCAATGAGACAGCTTCCTCTGTGGACACTGCTGACTCTCATCATTCTCATTTGATCATTAGTTTAGTGAAACACCTGTGGATGTTATCACCACTGTGAAAGATGCTCTGTAGAATCATAGAAGGAAGGTCCACTCGCCCATCAAGTCTGTGCCACTGATGGTAGAGCAACTCAATCACTGCAATTCCCTCTTTCACTTCATTAACTCTCTAAATTAATTCCCCTCAAACACCTGTTCAACTCCCTCTTAAAATGCTTGATTGATCCATACAGGCTGTGAGTTCCGGATCATTCATACTTTCTGCATTAAACAGTTTTCCAAACAGCCCCATACTTTTCACAAAATGTGTCATTTCTGCCCCTGTTTATTGAATCTATTGATGGGAACTTTCCTTGTTTTACCCTAACTAAACTTGCCAACTTGTGAACCTAAATAAGTCGCATCCGCTAAACATACTTAGTCAACTTCGTTGTTGTAAGGAGATGCACCCTGATTCTTCAGTCTTTTCTTGTGACCATTATCAAAACAATCTTAGTAATTTCTTCAGTGTCAGTATCAATGGAGAGGGAATCTGAGTTATGCTTCAGATCACCTCAGTTCATTAATGAAACGTCACGGTCGAGTAGTGGTTAGTTACAGCAATAGCAACCTGGGTTCAATTTTCGCTACTGTCTTAGGAGTTTGTACGTTCTCCCTGTGACCATGTGGATTTTCTCCAGGTGCTCTGGTTTCCTCCCACATTCTAAAGACGTACGGGTTAGATTAATTGGTCACACGGGTGTAATTGGGTGGTGCAGGCTCATTGGGTTGGAAGGGCCTGTTACTGGCTGTATCGCTAACTAAAAATCAGAATTGGCCTGAAGGACTCCAATCCTCTTTCCACAGGTGTGCTCCAATCTGTCGAGGAATTCCACCATCCTTAGTTTGATCCCACATGTAGCAGCGGAACTGTTGCTGTGTCTGTTGGATTAATCCTAGTGTATTTATTTCTCTTTTGTTCCAGATGGATACTATTTTCATAGCCATGCAGGACAGTCATCCCTCCATGGCACTGCAAACCCTCAAACTACCATCCCAAGGACCTCCTCCAGTCACACACCAGGTTCCATCCTACGAGAGAAGGAAATATGCCACCCTCACAAGAATGCAAAGGAGTCTGAAAGGTATCTTGGGAAAGATTCTAAAGAGAAAATCTACAGAACTGAGGTAAATGTAAATGTGGCCAAAAAAGAGAAGGACAAGCCCAGGGAAGAATCAAGGCCCAGGAGTGTGGTGGACCTCACACAAGATGTTCGGACTGAAAACGATAGGAGGATACACCTTCTTGATAAACCTATCAAGATTGGTGACCATCTCTCCACAGTTCTTAGCAATCAGTCTCCCAACCGCAATGGAGAACCAAAGTCTAAAAACCCCCTACAGGCCTTATCTCTCAGTAATTGTAATAATGATTCCAGTTCTTCATTAAGGCTTGTGGGCAATGAACAGGACAGATGCTCCAAAGACTCTATGAAACATGATGAGAACATGAGGCCTGTGCTGCAGACTCACACGGAAAAGAGCCGGAAGTGTGACTCAGTTGTGACTTCAGTTGGCACTTTGCATGTCTCGTGTGGCTGTCCGTCACCCCATTCTTCTCAAACAGCCCGGATGCCACCTTCCAGCACATTCCCCCCTCTTCCTGTTCATTCCAGTATCTACACGATATACCCCTCTGCCAGGGAGCCAGGAAAGGAACATAAAGTGATTGCACCTACCTTTGTGCCTTCAGTTGGGTTTTATGAGGACAGAAATGGGCCCATTCAGATAGCCTCTCAGGCCAGAGACAATAAAAGTGACAAAAATAAAGAGAAAGATATCAACAGAACTTCTGGGGACAGAGCAAGCTCTTTGCAAGCCTCTTCAGAAAGGACGCTGGTGGAATCTTCCCGGTTAATGCTGGCACAGGACTTGCCTGTGCATGCAGATATCAAAAGGGTAGAAAACACAAGGGAGGAAGGATCTGTCATTAGATCCAACTCTTTAGCAATAAAGAGGTCCATAGCTTCAGAACTGTTTTTGAACAAGCCAGGCCTTAGTCCTTTGGAGAGCAGAGACTTGCACACGAGCAATGCCGCATCAAAAGACTTGGTGAGATCAGGTTTTGAAGTCGATCACAGAACCCAAGAGAGAGATAGATTCCAAAGGTCTGTCTTGAAGGACTCCTGTAAAGTTTATAATGGGGTGGATGTTGCAAGGCTGCATTTGGAGCAAGCCCAGCTGAAGCGTTCTGGCACTCCAGAGCCAAAGTGGAAGCCCTTTGAAATGGCGACTTATGCTACCACTCAAATGGCGGCCTTAGCAGCCCAGCATAACCACGTGAGCAGAGCTGAGGAGGAACAAAAAAAGGCTTTCCTGGACCCAGCCAGCCTTCAAAGATCGGCTGTTGTGGGAAACCCCAGTGAGGTGTCAGCCATGCAAAGCTTAATAAAGTACAGCGGTAGCTTTGCTAAGGAGACAGCGGGGCGCGTTGGCAGTGGCAAGAAGAGCCCATTCGGCGGGCTGGGAAACATGAAGACTGATTCCAGCCAGCACAGCGTTTCCAAGGTGCAGCACCTGCCACTCCAGCAGCTGAACAAACAACTCAAGAGAGACCCAGAAAGGCCAGAGAGTGCAAAGTCATTCGGGAGAGAGGGCAGCGGAGCACAGGGCGAGGTGGAAGTGAGGCATCCACCCGTGGGCATTGCGGTGGCAGTGGCCCGCCAGAAGGACAACAGCGGCAAACCCAGTGCCAGTGTGATGGACAGAGATCGCTCGCTTTCCATGAGCAGTGTGAAAGGTAAGCAAACGGTCAGCATGGTTTGGGACGTGCTTTGCAGAACAGGACCGCGCTTTTTTATGCTGGGTCTTGAATGCTCTTAGCTCTTGTGAGATGAAGAATAGGGATCTCCATGGGGCTGTTCCTGTGGGTGGCTAGTATTGTATATCCCATGTAGTTTGGTAGCCTCGTTGTCTGTCTCTATTCGGTGGCCTGGTTGGCAGCTGGGTAACACTGGAGAACCAAACATAGCACATAGTCTCTTGTGACCTTCAAAGATTGATGGGTACCACAGGAATGGAAAGGCTTCATCGACAAATATAATAGCATTATTACTTTAGTTCATCAGCTCCTTTTATTTATTGTGTTCTTACGAAAAGGATCGCCTGTTTCATTCGAGTTAATAATTATACGGGGAAACATGAATGATAAAATTATCTCTCGCTTTATAATTTTTCTTGCGCAACTTTATCTCTTGGTGGTCTTTTTTTTAGCAGGTTGGAAATATGTTTTTAAATAAATGAATTTGCACCAATAAAATAAGCAGTGTAATAGATGGAACTGAATGGGCTATTCATGGACACAGTAGGAACTTTTAAGATAATGCGTCTCATCTGGTTTGAGATCTGCGCATGAAGCAAACATTAAATAGTGGAATTTCAAACACCAGGAGGGGAAATATCAACACATAGTCAGCAAGGTTAAGCTAACATGGGCTGCGTGTGCAGAAAGCTTTTAGTTTTATTCTTACAGAGAACACTGGCAATCAAAAATGGAATATTGAAACAAATAGAAGTATTTGCTCTGAATGTTACTGAACTGAAATATTGATTTTGCTTTATAAGCAGCTAGATAGTTTATAGATCCAAGAGTGAAATTGAACGCCCCAAAATATAAACTAAATTTTGGGTACACAGGTTTAAGTTGGATTATAATCAAAAGGCAGAAAATATATATTTTCTTTAGTTATTGGAAGCTGGTGAAGAAACTCATAATCTATTTTGTGTTAGCAATGATAAAATTCAAAGTGCCTGTAGCTAAAGTATTGTATAACGATTGCTTGTTGAGACTACTGAAGTTTGTCTTCAATGTTTACCTTCAACTCACTAGCTGGCTGGAATGTAGCTTCACGTTTAAACTGATCTATAGCAGTCTCTTCTTTTATTTACATGCAGGAGGCAAAGAATGAAACAACACTATACCATTCAACCCAGCTCGTCTGTGTGCAGCTCACATGACCTTGTCCTGTCTATCATCAATAATATGATGTGTTTTTAATGTAAAAATTGATTGGTGGCACAGTGGGAGACAATAACGTGGAACACTTCCCTCTCTTTTGCATGTTGTTGTATAGAAATTCTTTTGGCTAGACATCATGCGGTCTGCAATGGAAATCTTTGTCTATGAAGCAGTTTCTCTGGCTGTTGCCAAGGCCCAACAGTCTGCAGTGGCATCACAGGGAGCTGTTTGTAAAGCATTTCAATGACTAGAATACAGGCAGCTAACATTAAGTGTAATTTACTGAGCAGAACTAAAAGCTGCAAACAAGAACGGAATTCTAACCAGTTTTCCAGTCTGTTGCTAGGCAATACAGGACAAGCCTTGGGAGAAAAAGTATTAATTTTGTTTTATCTTCCACATGGAAAGCCTGGTAATAACATTAGTCTGCTGGTGATAAGAGAAGGCTCTGAACCTACAGAGCTTTACAGAGAGGTAAAAGCACAGTTTAGATGACTAATCTGATGTATTGTAAGAAAGAAATGCTGATATTTAGGGCAGGGTTGCCTAGACACAGTCTAAGCCTTTACATGAGTACGTCCAGTATGGGGCCTGTACACACTCATTTTTCCCCCCCTTAAAGTCAAGTCTTCTATTCATGGATATCAACAGCAGCTCTCTGTAAAAGGCGGAATTATCTCATTCCAGAACCACCTGTAGGAAGAAGTGGAACGGGGAATTAAAAGCAATTATTTTAATAAATGTTGCATAAAATCGCACTATTCTGGCTACTTATAAGTACAGTTGAAGCAGAAGGAGCCCTGTTAATCACACCACCTAACTCTCCCCTTATCTCTAGCCAGAATACCATAATCACAATTCTCCTAAATGGCCTTAACACGTTTGTTATAATGCTCAGGAAGCATTTGTCATCATCAGAATATAATGTGTTATGCAAAGCGCTCGTCCTCCCTGACCTCACACGGTGTTTTTGCTCCTCAAGCCTCACAAAAATTGAACCTTCAAAGACAAACGCCTAGTAGGTTGTGCTTCAGTAGAAGATGAGTTTACCATTAGGGGGAATGGCTAAAGCAAATGAAACGTGGACCAGACTCACACCCTGCTGCACTCACACGGCAGGGTTTAACTACAATTCATCCAGATACATAAAAATGAGACTCCGAAAGAGACCAGTGGTAATTTGAATCTGCTCCACACTCATAATGGTTAGATGCTTACCCTCTGCAGGAGTTCAGTCTCCCAAGAGAAGGAAACAAACCGAAAATAAAGCAGGGGAAACAAGATTTCTGGAAATTTCTTTTCCAGCCCTCTAAGCAATTGAAATCAATTGGACTAAGTACAGTATTTCATAATCCTAGATGGTTCTCCAAACACAGAAATTCATCTTCAGTCACACGTGAGTGTTACAAAGCAACAGTGCATTCTGTCTGCTTTGGAATTCAGTTCTACTGATGTCATCTTTGGAATTTATAATACAGTTACTTCATCATGCATGTAACACCAACAAACTGAAGATGAGTTTCCAAGTTTTATCTGTCTTCCTGTCTATTTGGTCTTCTGAATAGATGCAGAAAAACAGAGGTTTTTCTAATCACAACAGTCTCGACTTGCTACTTCTGACTACCAGAACACTTTATCAGCCCTGCTTCAAAAAATACAAAGCATACAGTTACCTCGATTGACTTTATACTGCTGGAACTGAGGAAATTAGTGAAGAGGTAGCTCCTCAGGCCCACTGCGTTATTCATTGGACCATATCTGATCTGATACGGAACTGAAATCAAACTTTACTACCTGTTCGCCATAACCTTTGTCTCCCTGATAGTCTAAATTTCCCATCGGCCTGGAAAATGATGCAGAATACCAAAGACTCGTGCTCTTCTGAAATAAATACATCCACATTCCCAAATGTGAATAATTCTGAAACTAAATTTGTGACTCTAGATTTTCCTCTAAGAATTAACATTCTGTCTGCATCTACTCTGACAAGCCACTTTATGTCTTTCAATAAATTCACCTCTCACTCTTCTAAACAGCACTGATTATAAACTGCCTGCAGAGGGTCTGAACCATAAAGATGCATATCATATTTTTTACTGAGTTAAGTATTGTATGTAATTAGTTTTGCTACAACAAGTGTATGGGACATTGGAAAAAAGTTGAATTTCCCCATGGGGATGAATAAAGTATCTATCTATCTAAAGAAATAATTCGAACTGTTAAGTTCAGGCATCAGAAGAATCTTTCTTCCACATCTTGAGTCCAGATTTTTATTTTTCATATGATCTTTTATTTATTTTTTGTCCCCTGCATAACTGTGACATCTGAAGAGAAGTAACAGTGGACCAATTAATCCTTAAGAAATTAACTAAGTGCCAACATGTTGATCAAAGTTTAAAGTATGTCTCATTAAGGATAAGATACTGTTCTACTATCCAAAGGAAGCTTCTTATTGCTTATTCAACTATTACATCACAACATCATTGGAATTTTTAAAGAAGTCATTTTATGTACAGTAACAACATCTTCCTTTTATGTAATTTTAACATGTGAATCACTGTGATGCAAGCAGGAAGTTTTAAGAAAGCATTTAAAAAAGATTAAACGATAGTGTAGGAGTAGCAATTTTGCAAAGCGTGTTAATGGGTGGAGGAGTTGTTTCTACTGAAACTAAAACTTTCAACTCTAAGTTACTCAATAAGCGTTAACATTCTCTTTGTTCAGTGGAGTACACTACTCGGATCAGAGGACATTGAGAAAGAATGGTGGGGCTGAGGTAGTGTAGGGTGGGGGAACTGGTGATATTGGAGATTAGTGGGGCACTGTTCTGAATTGATGTGAAGAGGCTTAGTTTTGTACAGTGAATGTGCTGATAGACATTTGATAAATCAGACATGCCATTGATTAGACAGAGAGCAGAAAACCAATCTAAAAAATAAGTGGAAATTTTGTTTCTGGCCACTGGGTCGAAGTGCCGAGTTTAGGAAATGTGCCCAAAGTGTCAGGGGGTAAATATGCGATGTAAGTTGTCATTTCAAAGTGGGAGTGTCTCAGGTTCAAACTGCAATCCCAAGTAAGCAGTGCGATGGTAACAGAAGATGGGACTTGCTCTGATTTCCTGGCCTGCCCACTATTGGCTGACCTCTGTCACTGTGCAAATGCAGTTAATCATCGGCTGGTGAGAGAATCACCATTACACGCTTACTATTCCACCAGATCATTCCCTCAGGTAGGTTCCTTATAAGTTATACTAAAAGAGGCCCCACAAGCACAATGAAAACATATTTGTTATATGTCAGCTCCCTGATCACCAAGCCTCTCAACAGTTCCAGATCCGAGACAGCTAATTCCCAAGTTTTCCTTGGCAACTGACATAGTTAAAATAGAATCAACAGTGCATTAAATGGTAGTACTGGACAACCCAATGTCTAAGCTCATGTTTATATGGACCTTATTTTAGCCAACGTATGGTGGGTATCAGAGAGCGGATTCAGTGTGAAAGCTACAGCGAAGTAGGCAACTACCATAAATAAATTAACCTTTTGTGTCAGTTTTCATGCGTCATGATTTAAATACCAAGGCTGTGATGTTAATTCCCACCAATAATAGCTGGAACAGGTCCAGAATAAGTAGTAGTTGTAATGGAAACTCTGAATGTCCAGCACACTGCACACTGAATACTCCTTTCTGAGATGAATTGTTCTTTAAAAGGCCTGCCTGTCCCAACACTCTGACTCGTTCCACTTCACACAGGGATCAGCAATGCTTTATTTATGATTCAAGTTAACTTAAAATTAAATGTTTACTATTTTAAGCTATGAGAATTTAGAAGTGTGGAGAAATCTTGTTTTTTGATATGTTGGGATATCATAAAAGGTAGAACAATACAGCCCAGGAACAGGCCCTTCAGCCCACAATGTCGTGCTGAACCAATTACATTAGTAATCAAATGGCTAACTAAGCTAATCTTTTCTGCCCACACAATGTCCATATCCTTCCATTTCTTCTCATTCATGTGCCTATCTAAATGACTCTTACAAGTCCATAATGTTTCTACCTCTACCACCACCCCAGGCATACCCACACACTTTTTGTGTAAAAAAGCTTGTCCATCACATCTCCTCTGAAATTACCCCCTCTCACGGTTAACACATCGCACCCCAGCAGTATCCAGAGGGGTATAGTTGTTGCTGAGGGGAATGGCCACAGGACAACCCTGAACTGATAACATACTCCCCTTACTTCTGGTAGTCACCTATCTACTTTCTGAACCCTGCACTCTGGGTGTAACCACCTCGGTAAAGGTCTCATCTATGAGGTTTACAGCCTCCCAGCTGATCCTGAGTGAATCCAGCTCCAGCTCCAGTTTCCTTGGCCTTGTCAGCCAGGAGCTGAGGTTGGGTGCACCCTGCAGGTGTAGTCATCAAGGAGACTGGCAGGTAACCTGTAATGCTATGCCTTACAGGAAGAGCATTCCACTGCATTAGCTACCATTCTGCCTACACTTGTAATACCTTTGGCTCTAACTTCTCGAGCTCAAGTGCTACAATCAAATAAATGACTCCAAAAGACTCAGCACCCTTAGCCTCTGACTGTTCTTGCAGAAGCCTGACCACTCTAACACTGGCCCATTCACACAATGGCCACTCGGCCTAAACCTAACTTCTTTTTATTGGCCCTTGCTGACTTACTGATAACCAAAACAATCTCCCATTCCCCAGACAAGTCTTGACAGGCACTGCTCACTTCACAAATATCTGATTCTCTGTGGAAATTTGAAAGCAGTGAAAAGAAGATTCCAGCAGCATATATGAAAGTTTTTCTGTTATGTCCCTGGTGTTTGCTGAGGGGTGAATTGCAAGTGAATTTAGCCATGGATGGGTTGTAGTATTGGAGATAGAGGCACAGAAGGCACAGACCTGAACACAAGCTGACCTGCCCTGTATTCAGGAATGTTAGATATTCTTTGCGCTGATTGTTTTCACCAGTTACCAGAACTCTGAAGCAGGCGCATAAACTAATCAGTCACAAAAGAAACAAAAGGGAAGGAAAATCACGTGGCATAAATGTAGAATTCTCACCTTTTTTATTCCCCACTTCCTTTCCAGTCCTGAAGAAGTGTCTCAGCCCAAAACGTCAACTGTTTATTAATTTCCTTAGATGCTGCCTGACCTGCTGACATCCTGTAGCATTTTGTGTGTGTTGCTGTTGAAGTCCCTGTCTATATCACTGTTGAAGCAGCTTCTTCCTAAAAAGCAATTGAGATTTATCCCTGAAAACCAGGAATACTAGGTGCATTGATGGTTGAAGATGAGACTAGGCGATTCACGTGCTGTGATTTAACATTTAGAACAATGTTTACTTAACCCCATTTACTGCATATTTATTTAAATAAAATTGATTTGCCTAGAAGGCTTTTGTGAATCTTGGGTGAACCTGTTTTTGAAAGGATTTTGGTTTGGCTTTGAAAGTTGTCAGTGATGTCTTGTTGAATAGTTGATTAATTTGATGTTAATAGGATCTTCAACTGAAATCTGTTTGGTTCTTCTGGTTTTTGTTGTCTCAGTGCAAAGTACAAGTATGATTTGTTTTAACATCACTATGTCAGTGAGAGTTGCACATAATGACTGAATGCAGTCGGCCTGAAATGTCGACTGTTTATTCATTTCCATAGGAACTGCCTGACCTGCTGAGTTCCTCCAGCATTTTGTGTGTTTTGTCCCCGAATGCAGTAATTATCCCGGTGTGACTGAAAAAAGTGTGCTATGAAATTACAACACATCGATTGACTACAATTGATTAAACAAATGTCCCATGAACTCTTCATTTTTTCCCCCCACCTGCATGTCCTATAAATTGATATGATAGTTTTCGATGCTTAGAATTAAATCTTTTCACTTAGATAAATCAAGTTGCATTTTTAGTTGAAAATATTTTCAGGGCATTTGTAATGGTATGATCATTTCTACATTTCTTAGTTTGAAAACTGCACAAAATTGTGCACTTGAAATTATTGTGTCATTTGCCATTATGAGTGATATTTCATTCTTTTTTGCAGCACTTAAAACTCTTCAAATTTAAATGTCTGCAAACATGTGAATTACATGATTGAGGAATTTTGGGCCATGTATCTGCACCATGATAAAGTCTTCCTCCTTCTCCTGACCCCATCTCTGCTTCAGGTTCACCTGGTGACTTAACATTCCTCCCCTCCCAATTTTAACTTGAATTTAAATATTCCAGAATATAAATGGTCTCTCCCACTTCCTCTATAAATTCTTCTGCGCATGTCCTAGCTCTCTCTACGTCCTGCTTGCCTGTACTTACTGACTTCATTGGTTTCAGTTAAGCAGAACTTCAACCTTAAGACTTTCACTCATGTTGCCCATTCTTACACAATTTGTGCATCTTGCATCCTCACTTGCCATTTGCTGTCCAATTCTAGATTCTTATTGAATTTCACTGCTTTCACTTCCCACGTCCTGAAGATCTGGATTTCCCTCCCTAAGACCCCTTTCTTCATCTCCCTTTCTCCTTTGAGATCTTCTTTAAGCTCAAATATTTCAATATCTATTCCAACATCTCTTTTATTTGAGTCAGAGGTTTGTTTGATGACAATTCTGCACCACATCTTTGGATGGTTTTGCTGCATTAAAAGAGATACACAAGTACATTTGCTGTTTTATTGCTGAGATTATGGAGCCCTTTTGAGAGATGACAGTTGGTCTCCTTTTCGCTTCAAGGACATGGGCGGACAGACGAAGAACGAAGTGACGATCGGCATCGCCATCGGGAGGAGCGCCTCATTGCCCGAGAACAGGAGAAGTTACTGAGGTGAGAGATCCTGAGTCACCAAAGTATTCTGACTGTTGTGTCTTACCAGCTCAGGACTATCACAGCATTGGCCATGTTGGCTCAACATATGTGCAATTTAGAATACAAACAGAAAATGCTGGAGATACTCAGCATCTGTGGAGAGAGAGACAAAGTTAATTTTATAGGTCAATAACTTTTCATAAGACTCTGATGAAGAGTCATTGACCTGAAAAAGTATCTCTGCTTTTGTCTCCACATATGTTACCTAATCAGATGAGTGTTTCAAGTATTTTCTGTTTTTATTTTAGATTTTAGCATCTGCAGATTTTTTTTGGAATTTCAATGTGTACAATTGAGTCAGTCTTGACAATTGGTAAAATCAGAAATATAGCCCATCACTACAACATGTCTAGTAGGGTTCTTGTTGTTATTGGTGGCAGTTATATATTAAAAATACTTTCCATGCAGCAGTCCTCATAAGACAGGTACACATCATTGTAATATCCCTTTGAACCTACCTTGTTGCCAATAGCCCTGTTCCATTAAGTTCCCTATGTTCTGAAAATAATTTTTTCTGTGGCATCAAACGTGTTGCTTAATTGATCAAATTTAACCACTACTGAATTGATGTTATTCTAGTAAAACCTGTTTCAGTGTAAGTAACATGAAGAAATCAGGATCAAACTCCCGAATCAGAACGGGGTTGGAGGAGGTGGGCAGCTCCCTACAATTGTGGTGGGTGGAACTGGTGACGGGGCAGGGGCTGACTGAGTTAGCTGATGTTGGGGAGTCAGACTCAAGAAACTGTGCTTGGCATTTAATGGATGATGTTGCTGATGAAGGGGTGGTGTCTGGTGATGGATGAGAGAATGGTTGTTGACTGATTGTGTGAAGGTGAGTATTCTGAGCTTGTGGGGAACGGGTGGGTGCAGTCAGTACGATGGCGGATGGAAGCCTATAAACAGATAGCCTTTCTGAGTCCTGTTCACCATTCCAGGCTGGTACCAACTCAGAGAGGCCCCTTGAAATAGCCTAGCTCCCAAATAAGCATGGCTCTAGAAATCAAAGTTACGTGAGTTACAAGAGCCCAATGTCTGATGTATATGAGATCAGTATGATCCAATGAAGCCCAGTACAGGAAAAGGCAATGGACACACAAATGGATTCAATGTCCCTGTGCCCACTTGAGATTCTGAATTGGTTTAATTCAACCCATGAATTGTATTCTGGGAAACAGGTTTTTATATGCATCTTGCTGGTCAGTTATTTTTTTGCTTAATTTGTTCAGTCTACGTTCTTACCTTTTATGGAACTGCTTTTCATGTTTCATTTCAGTGACTGAAATGCTTCAGCGTGTCCTCAAACTATGGAAGATACTGCAAGTGCAAGTTCAGAGCATTGATTATATTTCCACACTAAGTAGAGTCACAGCATATCTGCTTAGAACAGGACTTCCCAACCTTTTTAGTGCCATGGGCCCCCTACTATTAGCTGAGTGGTCCCTGGGCCCCAGGTTGGGTACCCCTGGCTTAACCAACTTACAAAGGAGAAAGTAACTTGTAGAGGAAAATATCATCAGTGGGTGAGGTTGAGTAATGTCTTGAAGGGATTGTGATGAGGATAACAGTGACCTCAGTTTAAACCATTTATAAAACAAACTCTTTCCATGAAAAGGACAACAATCAGACCCATTCACTCCATACAAAAATGTAGGAAATGACAAGTGGCCAAATTAATTCCATCTCACTAACTTCAACCTCTACAGTGTGTTATTACAATCAGTCAATCCAAGACAAACAATTTTTAAAAGCAGTACCATGAGGAATAATTTTTTTTACCGATGTTCCCTGAAGGCGATGTATTAGATTTATCTTTTGCTTTAGTTGTACTCCACTGCCCACGAGCCTGCTCCCTCAAGGCCTCCAGGTACAGCTGCAAGACACAACATCGTCTGCTGCGCCACCAACCCGAGTCAACAAGACAGGGTCAAACTGCACAGAGTGACTGGGGTACAGCTGTGTTTCGTGAGCTGGCATGAATCCAAGATGAAAGAGCTGATGGCTGAGCACAAAGCGATCCTTTATTAGTTTATTTGTCTTAATGTTGTTAAATAATCCTGATTCCCAACAGTTGGTTTTTCTCTTTTGTTATATGGTTACTGATTGGGACTCACCCAAAAAATATCACTGTGTATCAACTTCAGCCTACTATCTTCCCCTTAAGGTCGTTTTGTTTCTTTATGAAAATATTAACCGTGTGTTCCAAAATTTACATAAATATTATCTATAGATAAGAGACCAGGCTTGTTTTTAAGTGTGGTGGAAATGTGGTGAATGGCAACAGAGAATCTCCCTATATGATCTGTAATCCCTGGGTACATGGAGATATCAATAATTATCACATGCTGCTGAATTAGAAAGGATTGCGATTTTTTACTGTGCCTTTATAACTTCCAAATAACCTGACATGCAATGTGTACTTTTAGCAATGTAGACACTTCTGTATTGTAGGAGATGGGATAACAAGTTGTCACGAATAACAATGAGACAATAGTTAGGTGATGTACCTTATTGGTGCCGGCCGGATAAATATGTGTCAGGGCTTTGGAATAATACCACAGTGATCTTTTGCCCCAGAGAGCGCTAATGAGGCCTTGGTTGAATGCCCCATCAATATTCCCACAGCATTGCACTGATATGAACCCAAACCCACTGACTCGAAGTACACTCGCACAGGGATGGGCTGGGGGGGGGGGGGGGGAATTTGTGGGTCAGTGTGCTATATGCCTACTGATGGCTTAGCAGAACATAATAAAGGTGAAGTCCAGTCTCTTGGCTATTGTTAATACAGGATAGATGTACAAAGTTATCAGCTCCAACCAGCTGGCGATACACAAGGGGTGGATGGTGCAGTCCTTACAGATTATAGATGAATAGTAATGCAGTATAGGAAGACTTCTAAAGTTCTTTGGAAATAATAGTAAGGGCAAAGAAGCACTTCTTTATTTTGAGTATTTTTTCTGTACACTTGAAAGTTCTCCCTCCCAAAATGTAGGGCGCTGCTTTATGTCACCAGTAAAAGCTTACTTTGAGCAAATGTTGACGAGAGGCTAGTCCTCAGCTAATGTTGGTGTCACATCACGACTTGGCTTATCTAAAGCAGAGATCTGTTGCAGCAGGAAAGTAAACTGTCTTCTTCACCTGCTATCTCATGTGTGCATCTATATGAGTACGCCCATGTATCCCTGCCTGCTTTTCTATTCATATATATGCTTGTATCTGTGTGTGCATGCACATGTACCTGCAATGGTGTCTCTCAGCATGTGTCGGTAACTGCTTATCTCCCTATCAGGATGTGCCTACATCCCCTTGTATCTACAACCTGCAGACTCACTTTCGAGGACTCTTTCCAACTCATGTTGTCAGAATTTTATTTTCATTTGCACCGTGTGTCCTCTTTTTGCACATTGTCTATTTGTCAGTCTTTGTTTGTGTATTGTTTTCCAAAATTCTTCCTGTAAAGCCTGCAAGACAATGAACCTCAAGGTAGTATATGGTGACAGAAACATACTTTGGTAATTAAATTTGACTTTGACTCGACTTTAAACTTTACTTGGAGTTTGTACAAGCATGTGTGTTTGTATGTGTCTGTGACTGTACGCCTGTGTATCTGCACGGGGTGCTTGCGCGTGTGTAGGGGGAGACTATCTGTGCTTCAGTACGTGTGTGTTGTGTTTGTGTGTGAAGTATAAATAATGGGACAGCCACTCGTTTTTGTGTTCACGTTCCATTGAGACTGCATTGAAGATGAGCAAGCACAGGATGGACTTCCAATAGATATCCGCCTTGTTCAGAAATAACTTGTTCTGCCAGCTGAACTCTTATATATGGATCGCATTTGGGCATTCTTGGCTTAAGAATGTAATGCTGAGGCTTTATAAGGCATTGGTCAGACAGCATTTGGAGTATTGTGAACAGTTCTTTTGGGCCCCTTATCTAAGAAAAGATGTGCTGGGGTTGGAGAAGATCCAGAGGGAAGCTCACAAGAATGATCCTAGTAATGAAAGGGTTAAACTATGAGTGGGTGCTTGGCTTTGGACCTGTTCTCACTAGAGTTTAGAAGAATGAGAGAGTGATCCCATTGGAACCCATCAAATATTGATAGGTTTAAATAGAGTGGACATGGAGAAGATGTTTCCTGTAGTGGGGCAGTCTAGGACCAGAGGGTGGCAAATCTGCGGAAACTATTGTCACAGGTGGCTGTGGAGGCCAAGTCATATTTAAAGAAGGGGTTGATATGTTCTTGATTAGTAAGGACATCAAAGATTACAGGGAGAAGGCAGGATAATGGGTTTGAGAGGGATAATAAATCAGCCATGGTGGAATGGTGGAGCAGACTTGATGGGCTGAATGGCCTAAACCTGCTCCCATGTCATATGGTTTTATGGTCTAAGTCTGCTTTACCTTCCCTGTACACAATTCTTGAATCTGGCATTTAACTTCAAATAACAACTCCTCAAGCCATTTTGGTTGAGGGGATAAGACAACTGGTCATGATCGCATTTTGTGGCAGATTACATTGTCTCAAACTTGACCTTAATGCTGATGAAAACTAACCAATGGTGTTACAGTGAAAGAAAGCAGCTTGCTTGGCCCCACATAAGTGACAGAAAAGCTTTTAGCCTCCACTTAAGAAAGCAGAACAATGGCGGAGAATTTGTCTTTGGAGAGAAAACAATGTTTTTTCTTAAAAATATCTTTTTTTTATGGCCCTCCTTTTATTTGTCGGGGATGAAAGGTTTTTGAAACAGCCGACTGGAGGCTGGTGGCATTGGCTGATTTCCTCAGAAGTTGTTTGCCTTTTGTTAGCGATGCTGTGTGTGTGTGCACAGGGAGGGAGAGACCATTCACTGCTTTACACCAAGGTGCAGTGCCGTTAGACTGTTGAGTGATTTATGCTTTCCTGTCTCTCTGCTTGCACAGATAAGTCAAAGATGAAAGTTTAAGATGTTCGTATTATAAAGTGCTTTCAAACTTCACTTTCCCAGCTCTCTCACAATACTACATGCATGTACATAAAAGATAACACTGTAAGGTTTTGCAAAATACAAATTTGACCATTTGTACTTCAACTTCAGGAAGTTTGTGAGTTACTGCTTTTAGGTCAGAGCCTTACAGAAATCTGCCCCTCCACATCCTTTCACTCTCCCACTCTTCTGTGAATTTAACATCCACTACGAGTGAATGTTCATCAATGGTCCTTGTCTGGCAATATACTGACGTCCTGCAATTTCACCTTAAGCATTGTTTGGTTTGATTTTAAATAAACCAATCCACACAGGTTAATGTGTCATTGTTAAGCAAATTGCTTCACCCCTCAAATCAACTGTCATCAGTTCTTTTTCCACAACACCTAGAAAGCTGTAAAGCATATTTATGTGCGGTGATGGCAAAAGACAAAAGCTCACATTCACACGCCAGGCTATTGATTTCTGGATATAGTCCCTGAGGTTCTTGGTCATTTTCTTTCTGAACAATTATTTTCCAAAAAAAATCAGCTTTTTGAAATCCATCATGAACAACCCAAATTCTACCTTAGGAACAGAACAATGTGGATCACTTCTTGCACTATTATGGATATGTTTCTGACCGTGCTTTTTATGGGACTAATGTCTAATTTTGTATGTTTCTTCTGCATATTTTTAAAATTTATGTTTTGTGTGTGTTCTGAACATACATGCATACAAGCAAGTTTTACATTGTGCCAGTACTTTACTGTGTTTGTGCACATAACAATAATCTTTACTTGACTTTCCTTTCAGACCACTGAAAAATAGTCTTCCTGAAATAGCAGCTTAATTATGTCTTTTTTTTTCCCATTGTATTTGAATGAATGGTTATGAAATCTATTCAGATTCCTCAAATTTATCCAGTAGAAAAAATGATTTGCGCTGCTGATTTCCCAAATTAAATTTGCTCCCAGATCAGCCAGAATCCCAGTGGAAGGTGTTTCATGCTGGAGGATTTAAATATCCAGTTCCTTTCCTATGTTGAAAAGCTAGAGGCTAGAAGCAGCTCCTTGCCCACCCACAGCCCACTCTGATGTGGCTGCATAATGTTACCCCATTGACACACCTCACGAATTTTTCCCCAAATGAAAAAAGGAAAATAAGGAAAATACGTTAGATTATTGGTGCAGATGGATTTTTATTTCTTCAGGGATTTAAAAATGTATTTCACGCAAAGTTTTCTCAGTAGTAGCCAGGACATCTTCAAGGTCTGATGTCTCAAAAAGGTGGCATCCTTCATTAAGGACCCCCATCGTCCAGGGCAAGCCCTCTTCTCATTGCCACCATCAGGAAGGAGATACAGAAGCCTGAAGGCACACACTCAACAAGCCAGGAACAGCTTCTTACTCTCTGTCGTCCAATTTCTGAATGAGCCTTGAATTCATGAACACTACCTCACTACTTGTTTTTTGCACAACTTATTTAATTTAACTATATAATATATGTTTATACTGCAATTTACAGTTTTTTCCCCTCTATTAGGTATTACATTGTACTGCTGCCACAAAGTCAACAAATTTCATGGCATATGCCAGTGATATCAAACCTGATTCTGATTAGAAATTATTTATTTGAGTGCATTCAGAAATTAGTTTTGTAATAGTTTTCATTTAACACTCTCTATTGTTTCAAAATAAATGTTAAATGCACGTACAGTTAGTGGCCACTTTATTCGATACCTACTGTACCTGTTAAAATGGCTATCGAGTGTTTGTTTGTAGTTTTCTGTTCCTGTGGGTGATTTGATGTGTTGTGCATTCAGAGATGCTCTTCTGCACACCTCTGTAACGTGGGGTTATTTGAGTTACTGTTGCCTTTCTGTCAGCTTCAACCAGTTTGGCCATTCTCCTCTGACCTCTCTGATTAACAAGTCATTTTCACCCACAGAATTGCCACTCACTAGATTTTTTTTTTGTTTTTTGCTCCATTCCCTGTAAAGTTTAGAGGCTGTTGTGTGTGAAAATCCCAGGAAATCAATGGTTTCTGAGATACTCAAACCACCCCTCTGGCACCAATAATTACTCCACGCTCAAAGTCACTTATATCACATTTCTTCCCCATTCTGATGTTTGGTCTGACAACAACTGAACCTTTTGACCATGTCCGCATTGAATGCGTTGAATTGCTGTCATATGATTGATTGATTAGATAGTTACATTAATGAGCAGTACCAAATAAAGTGGCTACTGAGTGTAGAGTTTCTTTGTGCAAGGTATGATTTAGATTATAAGGTGAGATTCTGTTTTACTTTTGATTGCATCTAATCTTTGCTCTTTCCACGTCCACCTGCAGAGAGAGTAAAGAGCTGGCAGATTTTGCCCGGTTACATCCTGTGGGTTGCAGCAGCGGTGGTCTGAACTCAAATCTGATGGTGATGGGAGGCCCAGCTCTGGCTGGATCTGGGCGCTGGCCTACCGATCCTACCTCACACCTAGCATCTCACCCCTGGCTTCCACGCACAGGTAGTCCCTCCATGTGGCTGACAGGACATCCCTACGGTCAGTACTCCACCATATATGGCATTGTCTGTATTAACTTAGTACGTTTTGGAGATTTAAATCACAGAATCAAACCATTACACCTATTAGCCTGTGCTGGTGTGCACATTTCACACTGGTTCTACTTCCCATTTGGCATTTCTTACTCAAGTTATCTCTTAAACAGATCTAAATTTTAGTAAAGTCTCCAGGAGTTAGAAAGTCCTACTTTCACGACGCACAATGAATTAAATAAGCTTCTCCAGAAATTGTATATACCAGCAACTCTTACATTTACAATCCCTGGGTTTGAAATGTTGCATCGTTTAGGGGAGCTTCATGTCAGGGAAGCAGCTGAGCTTATGAGAATCCTGTCACAGAACAGTTGAATTTCCTTGTTAGTACTAACACAGCCAGAATGGGTTGCAATTTTGTTCTAGTCTGGATCAAACCTTTCTCAGCATCATAGTGCTGCATCTTCTGGAGATGTCAAAGTAAATCTCAAGGCTTCGCTGGTCACCATTTCACTGACGCATCTTGGCTCATTGAGCTGGAACATGCTACAGTCCAGTACCCTTGTCATCTGGTCAGTCTTTAAATTTATATCCAGACTGCATACTGTGTGTGATTTATATTTTTCATTGCAAGTATCATCCAAATGGAGTGGCTCTCAGTACTCGGAGTATCCTAAAAGAAGGGGTGGGATCTCTTCCTTGCTTTCCCTGTCCTAGGACCAGTGGCATTGAGGGTCACCTCAGTTCTGTACACACAGCCCAGATCCCCAAGTGCGTTTCAATCCACTTTAGGTTAAAGGCTAAACAACTCCTGGTTCAGAAGAAATCTGTCCTTTAATTCTGGTGGTTCTGATGACAATAGATGAGTGCAATTCAGTAATTGTCATAAGGCAGAGTCACCAATTGCCATTTGTCATGTTTAAATCATCTAGTTTTGGCTGACATTGAATCTGAAATGAGCTCATAATGAACCTGAATAATTCTTTGTATATGTTTCTTATTCTGGTGAATTTTATACTTGATAAATGTTATCTGTATAATATTTGATTTCTAAGTATGAAGTATATATTTTGTGGACCGCCTTCACATGGGCTTTTTTTTCTCTTGCTTTGGGCAGGACTGGGTCATCCATCATTACACCAGGGAGTGCCACCAGGATTCCCCCCCAGCATACCCAGCTCTGTGCCATCCACGTACCAGTTTGCAAGAGACCCACAGTCAGGGCAGTTGGTTGTAATTCCAACAGAACATTTACCGCACTTTGGTACGTTAAAAAGAAAGGTGTTCTAGAGAAAGGGTCAGATTTACTTTTGTCCACATATACTAAATTGGAAGGGAGAAGTTCATCTTTAAAAACCGAGCTGAGAACTGATACTGGAGATAACAGGCAGCACAGTGTGTTTAAATGTATGCCTAAGGTGGGAAATACAACATTGAACATTAGGAGAGTGGGTGTAGAACCAGTAATTGGATTTTGACCTCACTACCAAGTTTGAAACAGATTTATTTGATTTTGTTTTTATTTTGAGAAACAGCGTGGAACAGGCCTCTATGGCCCTTTAATCTGCGCTGCCCAGCACCCTCCGATTTACCCCTAACCTAATAATGGGGCAATTTACAATAAGCTTCCTACAGCCACGAGGTATCTATGAGGCTTAGGGCAGTGCTGTTGTAAGGTTCTGGGTAGGGGTGGACTTTAGCACCTTCAGCTGTGTGAGCCCTTTTCGCTGGATATGCAGTGGAAATGGTGATTGTTTCATTTGCATTGCTCCTGGTTCTGCTGCCTGCCAAGTAAGGTCTACGTCCACCCACAGTTTCTAATTAAAGACTAGCTCACTTGTTGAAGGACAGTAACTGGGATATACGTATGTGGGACGGAGGTGACGTACCTGGAAACCAATTCATCCTTCTGTAAAGGATTTAATTCATTGTTGCGCATCTGATTTTGAGTAAACAGTAGCTGACATCTTCGGGATATCAGTGCAGTTCAGAAGAGTAGGGAACTTTCTGGAATGGGAACATTTCACTATATGATGTTTGTTGGCTAAAGCCAAGTAGAGTACGGGATGGGGGTGTGGTGGGGAAGGATTTTATGTGTGTATATTGGGAGCGGAAAACAAACAGATATAAAGGCTTTTGGTCTTTAGTGGGTTTGTTCTTCCCTGCTTCAGTTGTGCCACTGCACCCGCTGTATTCTGCTCGGCTTGTTACCTCATTGTCCTGATGGTGATCACCTTGTACGCTTTCTAGCTGAATTAATGGAAAGAGCCCCTCCCCTGTGGCCTTCGATGTACCCGCCGACAGGAAGCTCCCTGCAGCACGCCCACCAGCTCCAGTTACTGTCTCACCAGCAGCTCCTCCGCCAGCACGAGCTGTACGTGCTTCAGCAGCAGGCAGCCCACGCCATGGAACTCCAGCGCAGCGCACAGCTTGTCGTAAGTTCACTCGGTAACCTCTCCCGTCTTTCATTAAGTGGACTGGCAGATTCTTTAGTGCCAAGCGTGGTAAATATCTGGGCAGTACAGCCCTGTCCATGGTATTGTGTCAGGACTTAAACATACAACCAAATATCTGCTTGCTGGTGGCAAACGTTGATGCTGCGAAGGAATAGTGAGTAGTGTCACCTGCCTCACATCTCCAGTGACCCAGTTTCAGTCCTGACCGCTCCTCCTCTACCTGAGATGCAGGTGATCCAGTTTTCCTCCACATCTGAAATGCATGCAGATTGGTAGGATTATTGACCACCATAGCTGCCCCGTAAATGGTAGATTGGAACATGGGAAGGATAAATGGGATTATTTAGAAATACACCAAGCAGGTGGGTTGACGGTTGACACGGACTTGGTGGCCCTGTTTCCATGCTGTGACTCCGTGACCGCGAGTAACTGGGCGGGGCTAAGTTGGAATGGATAAATTGGGACCGTGGCGTCAGAGAGGTGGAGGAGCAAGAGATAAACTGAGTGAATTGAACAAGGAAGCAGCAAATAGACGAAGCACCCCAAATGCTGACAGGACTAGATCGGGTGGTTTTGGAGAGGATGTTTCCTGTGGTGGGGTCATCCAGAACTAGAGGGCACACTTTAGAACAGAAGTAAGGAGGAATTTTTTTTAGCCCAGAGAGTATTAAATCTGTAGAATGCTCTGCCACAGACTGCGGTGGAGGCCAAGTCCGTGTGTGTATTTAAGGCGGAAGTTGATTATTTCCTGATCAGTCAAAGGATATGGCAAGAAGGGGCCGAGTGGAATCTGGGATCAGCCATGATGGAATGGCATAGCAAACTCAATGGGCTGACTAGCCTAATTCTGTTCCTGTCTTATGGTCAATGCAATTTTCCTAGTGGCTTCCATGTGCCACTTGCATCGTCCAAGGAAGATCTGCATTTTCACAGTAGCAGATGTAGCTCTTGTAACTTGTAAATACTGTAAAATTTTGATTCCTAATCCTTTGTCCATTTGCCAGGTCTAATCCAAAAGGGTTAATATATTTTTGAAGTACTTGTATAATCCTTATTTTTTTAAATCTTAGTTTACCATCAAAATAATGCACTCACTACATACCGGATTTTCATCTTTACAACAGGAAAGACTGAAAGCAAATGAGCACAGGAGTGAGGTGGAGGAGAAAGTGTGCAAGAGGAGTGCTGAGGGAAGCAAACCTGGCATTGTGACCTCCTCTTCAGGAATATTACAGAAGAGGCACCCATCGCACTCCCCGGTGCCATCCACCTCCTATCACAAGACAGATACCCCGCCCCCCTCATCACACAACTCATCCCCTAGGTTAAAACTGAAGTCTGATGTAAGAGCTGACATGGGGGAGGCCTTGCCCCCACAACCTTACCCTTCACCACCTCCAGCCTCCCATCCTGTCAGCCCTCCACATGGGTCACCACCTCCAACCCCAGCACTGTCCCAGAAGGTGGAAGTATCTGAAGAGTCGGAGAAGAAAGGCTTGGAGAAGGAAGGTTCAGCTGCTTTCCAAGCCTTATTTCCTGGTAAGGAAATCCTGTTTTCTCCAAGCCTTATTTCCTGGTAAGGAAATCCTGTTGGTTTTTATCATCATGTGAAATAATTATAATATCGCATGGAAATGTGGAAAATCTTACCCAGGCCGTGCAATTTATGGATATCGATTATTACATCAAATACATCCTATATTGTATAGTCTCTGCAGATTCTTATCTTCTGGCCAGGGACACTTTGACCTGTATAATGTCCGTTCATTAATGTTGAGGCTTCTTCCTTTCCATAAATGGAGTTCATGTGTCAGAAGTCAGGTCTTTATCTGAGTTCACACAACGGTCTTCAGTCAGCTTAACATGAATAATGTATGTTGACTATCTATTACATTGTCCAGACCCCTTTGGTGTCCATCTTTCATTTTCGGATCTCAACATGAATGCATCCATTTGAAAAGGGCCCAAGCTGTTTGTGCTACCCCAGGTTTCAGAATTGGTCTCATGGAAACCAGCTCTGATGCTGACAGTTCTACCTTCCATATCCAATGTCACAAAATAACTTTGGAGATAATTTCAAGATCAATGTTTCTCTTAAGGTCACTTGGCCCTTCAGAGGATTCTCTTACTAATTCCATGTATGATAACTGTGGAGGTTTGATTAGCTTTAGGGAATACTGTTGATTTATGTGTGTGTTTATGTAGAACGAACTTTGAGCATTGGATGCAGAAACTTTTGCAATATATGTCAACTTTCAAGTGAGTTAACAAGTTTATTTATCGGGTAACTCACGTTTCTTTTTCTGCATTTTATAGAAATTCCTCAAGGATATTCTTATCGGTCCCTCCCAACATCTTTCAGCAGCCATTACCCCTACCTCCTACAGCCTACGGCTGCCGCTGATGCTGATGGCTTGGCACCAGATGTACCATTGCCAGCTGAATCCTCGGAGCCCATACCTTGTTCCGATACTCCATCCTCACCCGACGTCAAGCCCTTACACTTACATTCCCCAGCAGCACAGGAAGACTTGCCGCCCAGCATACACGCAGAGCCAATTCAGATCAAAGTGCAATGTGAAGATTTGATTGACCTCGAGGACAACAAGACTCAGTGTGACCGACACCTTGAGCTGCAAAACAAGCCCATGCTGTTCGCGGGAGATGTGGACGGTGAACCGACAGACCTGACCACCGAACCCAAAGCCTCACCTGTTCTAGAGAGCCAAGAGGATCATCAAAGCTGCCAGTCACCTTACCGGACAATAGCTTGCACTACCGAGGTGGAGGCCAAGACTGAGCTGCAGCAAGTGCCGGCCAGCTCTCCTCTTGGTGACTATCAAAGCACTACGACACATTCTGAGGCGGACGACTCAAAAGCAGAGGAACTGCCGGAACATGACGACTGTTACTTTAAAACCGTGAAGGCGGACATTGAGGGCACGGGTGAAGAGGTGCTCCCGAGCGCTCCCTCCAACACAACGGAGTCTGACTTCGAGCACTTTGAGATGAAGCAGGGATTGCTGTGTTTTCAGATCCCTGATAATCATACCCCAGAAATAAAACCGGATGATCCCATGGCCGGAATGAATGCTCTGGTGGCTGCTGCCGAGCTTCCCCAGGCATGTTCGATGGCAGTCCAGCCTGGTGTTCTCCCAATGCCTTCTGACTTCAGTGTGGCTGACAGCTCGTCCCTCATTGGCATCGCCTTGCTGAGTGAAATCGCTGAACTTGAACTGGAACGGCGCAAAACAAGTGAGATCAGTAGACGTAAGTAACCTCTGTTTTTGCCTTTTCTTCCCCCGCCCTTGGGGATTCTATATTGTATTATGAGGAATTGAATCAGCGCTAAATGAGGGTCAGGTAGAAAAAAACTTTGCAGTTAACAGATGACATACACACACACACACACACACACACACACACTTTGTGTGTGCGTGTGTGTGTGTGTATATATTTTATATATACAGTCGGCCCTCCTTATCTGCGAGGGATTGGTTCCGGGACCCCTCGCGGATAGCAAAATTCGCAGATGCTCAAGTCCCTTATTCAACCTGTCTCAGTGCAGTGGACATTAGGACCCAGCGGCAGAGATCTGAATCCACAGTGTTTCTGTTCACCAAAATAATCACGATCACGATTGAAAATAAAGTGGAAATAATAAAACGATCGGAAAGAGGTGAAATGCCATTGGTCATTGGAAAAGCGTTAGGCTATGTCGGTCAACGATTGGAACAATTTTAAAGGATAAAGTGAGAAAGAAAGGCTGTGTCCCGATGAAAGCTACAATTATTACTAAGCAACACAGTGGTTTAATTTTTGGGTTTTGATCCTCCACATCAACCCAGCACGGTAGAGAGTGCACTCGAGAGCGGTCTGTCACTCGATCAAACTCGAGAAATTCCGTTCCCAAGCCAGGCGCTGAAACATACGTTCTTAAGTGTTTTATATGCATAGAAAGGTAAAATATATACTAAGATGAACGTTTGACTAACTGACGCTAAATAATACCTGATGTACCTGTTCCGACTTACTCAGTAAGAGAACTTTCGATTTTTTTCAATCCCGATCCTCGATAACCCACGCACATCCTCCCGTATACTTTAAATCATCACTAGATTTCTTATAATACCTAATACAATGTAAATGCTATGTAAAATAGTTGTTATACTGCATTGTTTAGGGAATAATGACAAGAGAAAAAAGTCTGTACATGCTCAAACAACTTCCGGGTTTTCGCGATTCTCAGTTGGTTGAATTCGCGCATGCGGAATTAGCGGATAAGCAGGGCCGACTGTATGTGTGTGTGTGTGTATAAAAAAAAGACCATATAGGAGTAGAAATAGGCCATTTGGCCCATCGAGTCTGCCCCGCCATTCAATTATGGGCTGATCCAATTCTTCCAGTCATTTGCACTCCCCTGCCTTCTCTCTATACCCTTTGATGCCCTGGCTAATCAAGAACCTATCTATCCCTGCCCTAAATACAGTTAATCGAGAACAACACATTAATATAATATAATATATACATTATAATATGCACAACATCTAATGCCAACTAATTATACATTGTCCATCCAGAAATGATGGGACATAAGTTGTTGAATCTTTTCTTCAACCTTAAGAATCAAATCTACTATCTTCCAATATTGAAAATGTCACTTTTGAAGACAACATGACACAAATGATTGTAAACTCTCTTGACTCTCAGTCAATAAAGTTTAGACCTATTTTGATAATTATTCTCAATGTTTTATATTTTTGCTGGGAAGAACCACTGCAGTCCCCTTTTGTGGTGTTAAATGAGCACCATGCAGTACACCATTGTCAATGCAGAGAATCAGAATGCTCTGATTCTGTCACCAGCGTAAGGGTTATTGTAATGCCTGTAGAGTATTGCATGGTTTAATTGAGATAAACAGAGAATCTTCTAAAATTTGAAATTTTAAATGCAGTAAATTAATAAATATTTTTGTTTGCTCACATTTCTGTACGTCCCGCGTTGCTGTTTCTTAATTCCATGATATAGAGTCTGTTAGCGTAGAATTTCTTTCTGCCTGAGCCTCCTTTCAACTGATTTGATTTGTCGTAATACAAAATCAAGAGACAGGACATTAAATAAATTGGATTGCTAGTGGTGTGCTTCAAAATAAATCTCTGATATTTGATGTATGGTCACACTCTGCTAAAATGGGCTGGGGATGCTTATTTTCCCAAGTGTATAGTTAACACGTTAAAAAAATGGACAGGAAACAACTCAAAAAACTTGGAGTGAATGCATGCCAATTACAAACACTCCGATTCCACTGTCAGGCTGAACATCAGGATGTCAACATCACTTGACGGGAGTTTAGTTGCAAAGACTTCAAGTGGCCCAAAGGTCTGATGTTGGCGGGGGGGGGGTGGTTGGGGGTTGGTGTAGGGTGAGTAGAAGGTGCAGGGGCTGAGAGTTGGAGCAGGGTGGATGAAATAGGTACTGGCTGAATGTTAAAGAGAAAGGAAAATCTTTCTGCCTCACTATACCGCATTTTGTTTTATAAGCTACATTCAGTATCAGGTGCTATTTTAGTTCAACATACAAAAGAGTGATGTCCAGAAGCATTTGGCTTTGGACACAGGCATTATGGGTACAGTTGACATTTAGAGCCTGTCTCTGGTTGCCTTCAGTCTCGTGGAACTGAGTGGCTTGTAAGGCCACTGGCACATGCGTTTGGGACTGGGGTCAAGCATGGGACCCAAAAGTAGCAGGCTTATTTTCCTGGAATACTTCAGTGAACACAGATGGGTTTTTACAATGGTCCAGAACCTCATGGGGGTCACTTAGTCGTGATACCAGGATTTTACTTAAACATTTTTATAACTTTTTTTAAAAATTCACATGCTGCCTCACCAGGATTTGAACTGAAATTCTCTGGTGTATTTCACCAAGTCTCTGGACTACTGGTTCAGTAGCATAGCCTTCGTGGAAACACACTATGACTATTACACATAAATTGGATATGTTGTTATTCCTTTTGAAAGAAAGGTATTGTGTCTAATACTGAGGAAGAAGAAGCCTTTTAAGAAATTAAGTTTTCACTTCTGGTTTACTTGAAGGCTCTGAAGGAGGAGGGACCCACTCAGACTTAGAAAGCCTTCTCGCTGCTAGCACCCAGGCATTGTTGATGGATTCCATGCCTTTGCTTGGAATCGAAGTTCTTGAAGATACCAAGAGCGGGCCAGTGACCATCAGGCTCCCCCGGGAGCTCAATCCAAACAAAAGATACAGCTGGATGCAGAAGAAGGATGAACCTGTGAGTTAATTATAACAAAACTAAAACCGAATTGAGCCACACAGTAACACCTGGCACACCAGTATTATCTTTCTGAAATTATCGAAAGGATAAAGTTTTACATTTATATGCCATTTTCACAACCTCAGGAGATCTCATTGCCCTTTTAGCCATTGCCACATTTTGCTTAAGAGTAGACACATGAAATACCATAACCAATTTGTGCACTGCAAAGACTGTACCTTGATAGAGATTAGTTAATATATTTAAAAGGCAGTTTGCCAGCAGTGCACCAATCCCTCAGTAATGCAAAGAACCATTTCCTTAAATTTTATGCTCATTTCTGATGTGGAACTTAAAACTGGAACCATATAATATTCAACAGTTCTTCCACTAAGCTCAGTTAACACCTTCTTTCACATAAAGAACACAGTTTATTTAAATATTTTTATATCAGCTTTCAATATTTGCAGGCCATACACATTTTACCCCACTTTGCTGTTTATTCCTTTTGTTGGTAAATGTAGGTAAAAGAATTTTATCTAAATTACATGCACATCTGCGTGACATGAAGCACGCTGCTATGCTAACATATTTACAGTATTTAGAATACATTCAATTATCACCGTTTGGTGGAGAAAGTTTTAAACTGTTGGGTCATTTAACTATAGAACACAAACTGTAGGTGTCAGAATGAACCTTTACTCTTAACTGCTTGTAAAATATTTTTATGTATAGAATACAAATTTCCTTTGTAGTATTTTCATTTCTCATCTGTGGAGATATTTATGTGGAAATTAGACCTGCCTGTTTTTATATCTACATCGTTTTCTCACCTGTTTTGAAGTATTTGCATTTCCTGTTGAAGCCCCACCTGTGAGGAAATGGCTCCAGACATTTCCTGTCACGATTGAGGTATCATTTACAATCCCAGCACAGGTATCATTTCTACATCGCCACTTGTGCCTTTCAGTGTGCATAGCACTCATTGCCACCATGTGACAGGAGTGGCATCAAAGATTTGCAGTCTGCAGCCAGTCCTGTCTCAGATTGCAGTGTGCCTGCATTGCACATCTCTGTGCTTGAGGATCAGAAAACAGTGGCCTTGCTGCCTATTGTGGCTCAGGAGGCGCAGAATATTTCCATTGCTCAGTGTAATGGGTCTCCATGAGAAGAAGCTGGAGCCGGTTTCACCCACCCTTACCCCCACCTTCCGTTTTCCCACATTTCCATGGCAACAGGTGTGCCTGTCATGGAGGATGGGCCTCAACAGAACTGAACCCTTTCAACGTAGGTACAGCTGACCCAGCAACTGCTGAGTCTGGAGCCACAAATATGCATCTCAAATTCCATGACTTCTAAGTTGGAGAGAATTAAGGCTGTGATTTCTTAAAGATAGAGTGACCCAGCTTTGTGATAGATTTTCTGTGGCCCCCAAATTGATATTAAAATAATGCACAAAACATGTTTAGCACACCAAATAAGGGGGAGATCCAATTCCTTGTTTTGCAAGTATAAATTTCACTTCAAACAGTCATGGCATCTTTCAGGACTTACCCTAAAACAATGTGTTTTCAAATTTAGATGTTCTCCATTAAGTCTGCCATTGAGGGAATGGATGCTATGGAGCTGGATTACAGGATGAAGCTGGCAGAACTTCAGAGGAGATACAAGGAGAAACAAAGGGAACTGGCCAAGCTCCAGAAGAGGAGGGACTCTGAGTAAGTGACTTAGCTTCACAAACATCCCATTCAGAAGCGTGCAGATCACTGCCAGGCTGGTGTTGCCTTACTGTCACCTCACTAAAATCCTCCCAACTAACTGAGAAATGTGAAACCCTAGCGAGTCGCCCTTTCAATCACAATAAAGGCAGCTACAGCACTGACAGTCAAGCAAGAATAAAAGGCGTACTCCCAGTTTAAGCCATCTTCCTGGCAACAATAATTAACATCTAAATTAATAGTTTCAAAATGACTGTAGCCTAGACAACATGAACCGGGAAAAGTTTCAAGACAGGACTGGTCGGTAATGTGACATGAAGTGGAGGCAGGGTGAATTTATTCACTAAATTAATACTAGGCCTAGAAATAGTTTGCCTCTACAAACAGCTTAGTTACTAAGTCACATTCAAAATAATCCTTATTGTATTTCTGTAGAGAAAAACGGGATGAGAAAAGTAGGAGTTTATCACGGAGAGGACCCGGAAGGCCGCGAAAGAGAAAGCATGGCTCAAGTGCTCCATCACCGCATGTTGATAGAGGGAGAAGTGACAGCAAGAGTGGGAAGTAAGTTAATGCGTGAGAGAAATGGTTCATTGTTGGTTAGCTGCGAATTGGCCTCTGTTGTCTGAACGATCAGAGAGTGCCAAATGGCTTGAGCAGTATGGCAATTTAGCCCACTATGCCCCTACCGAAAGCACCAGCAATCAGCGCCTAATCACTTCCACCTCTCAAGCTACCTCTTGGGGAAAAAAATCCTAATCACTCTGGTGTGGTAGAGGGCTGGTGGAGTGGGGATAGACAAGCAAGACAGGGAAGCAAATACAAAGCCAGCACTCTACCGGAGTGTGAGCCTTAGAGAATTCAGGACCAGCCGGCACCAGGCCACCTTTCTCTTTGCAGCCGTGTTTCAGTTTCCCCGTTACTAAATGGTGTGTCCATTCGGCGAGGTTTGCCCCTTTTCACCCCTTGATGGCCTGTTCTCGATTACCAGGCACGGCAAGGGCTTCTTGCTGTCAGATGAGCTGGAGATGGGCGATGGAGCCAAAAAGAAGGCGAGGACTGTGAACCAGGATGAAGAGGATGAGACGGAAAGTGTGAGTGTGAAAGTGAAAAGGAGAAACCGAATGTGGGACGAACAGGATGCATCTTCAAGCTTTTCGCATGAGGTGAGCCACTGGAAGGGAGAAAACTTCAGGAATGTCCTTTGATGAACCTGATGATCCATTGTTAAGCTATTGACTCGTTTGGTTTTCCCATGTTTTACAGTAATAGTTCAGTAATCCTGGTCATTTGTTCAGCCAGTTCAGTTAACGTCATTTCTGAAATGATAAATCATTTAAGTTGCTTTTCAATTAATTTGATTACGATCAGATGGAAGTGTGTGATGCAAATGCAGCCTGTGTAAATGCATACCAGAAAGAAACAGAGACACTATTTTGTAACTACCCATTTTCAGAAATCCCCACCCCACCCTCATTTTTAAGAATATCTTTTCAAGGATACTGACTTACTGCCTGTAATGCCACTGGCGTTTTGGGCAGCGTTGAAGGTCCTCCATCTCTAGCGTTGCTCAGGGTTTCCTTTATCGTGTCAGTAGCTTCCTACTGTCAGCCGTGCAAGTCCCAGGTGGAGACGCAGGAATGCTGTCGCACTCAGTTGTAGAAGGATTCTTCATTGCTGTTTCCATGACAGTTTTGTTTTACTAGTCAGGGTTGTTAGTCATGAACTGAATCCCCAAGCTGGAGGACCAGTGGACTACCCTTAGTCTGTCCTCTACCCTTTGACCTGTTTGGCATGGGTGACCCCGCCGAGAGCCACAGCATAAAGCCCCTACTCCAGCCCCAACATGGCTCTCCAGGTCATTGAGGCATGCAAGCCTCCAAACTACGACAAGGTTGTGGTCCTCTTGGAGGTTATCGAGGTTGGGCATCTATGAAACAATGTTGTATGAAGTTATGCCTGTTCATATACAGTATTGATCTCATCATAATTCAGTACTTTTATTCATTGCTTCATCTATATGAACTTTGTCAAGAAAATCTCGATTCAAATTGGCTTGTGTTTACTTTGCATTAACAGTCTAAAATATTCATCTAACTGGTTGCCCATTATATATCTCATGCGATACTCTTTACTTTCAAAGTCATTTGCACCACAATGCCATGTTAAAATTACATCTAAATTGTCTTTGAGCTGCTCCAAACCAATGAATATTTAAAATAATCAGCATGTAACAATGAGAGTGATTGCACAGATATCATCACTCATTTGAGCTTATAGATCTTAATAATGGTCACCTTCATATCCTTATCGCTCTCCTACATGTAATTCTCATATTGGATGGCATATATTGGTCGAGCTGCTTAAGTCAGAAGGATGAATTTGATAAAATTTTCATTTTCTAATGTTGTTTGCAGAGTGGAGATGACTCCAGGTATGAACATTTTCTCTGATGCAGTTCCTCTGCTTACTGCTGGCAGACTGGAAAGAATTTCTCATTTTTTTATCTGTAAGAAAATCCTGAGTGCAAGTTTGAAGCTTACATTTCTGATTTGTCAGCCGATAGCAAGCAGAATGAATGTTTCAGCAATGTTTTTATTATTTGGCACTCTTCCTAAAAAATTTTTAAAAAGTAATATCAGCAATTTTCTCAAAGAAATGTGATGCAGTTTCTGAGTGCTGTGAAGATGATCAGTGTAGCAGTGAAAAAGGAGCATATTCTCTCTCTTACATGGGCACACTATGCCACATGCCAATGGGACTATCTCACAAATGACAACTATTACATTCCAGTTTCTGAATGAAGAAGAAAGTTGTATGTACATTGCACCTTTGAAGATCTCAGAGTATCCCAAAGGGCTTTTCAGCCAGTGATGTCCCTCTGTGCAGTCACTGTAGGAGGCTCACTAGACAGTGTATTCGGGTCCCATAAGAACAATAAAATTACATGTATTTTTGTTTGGTTGTCTCAGCAAAAATGATGTCATACAGGAGTGTGGCGTAAGGTCAACGAGAAAGCTAGCCTACCTTTCCCTTATTACCAGACAGTCAATTTTCCATCTCCTGTGAATACCTCATTTGGCAATGCAGCACCACCTTAATGTTGCACTGGAATATCAGCCTGGTGTACTTTTTAAAGTTTGTCAGGTTGTATTGGTATCTTCAACAACTGAAAGATATTAAACAACTGAGCCTTTGCCGGCAGTTAAAAGATTGACCTTCACTTGGTTGGTATTTGCTACAACAGAACCAAAGTGTACAGAGTGAGTACATAACACTGGGTCTCTTTGATCCCATGCTAACTGCCGTGGAAATTTAAATCCATTGATAACTACTGTCATCTAAATTGTTAAAGACTCCAGAATATTTCAATCAGACTTCACGTATTCTGTCGCCAACCTTTAGCCATTGTAACACACACAAAATGCTGGAGGAACTTAGCAGGCTAGGCAGCATCTACAGAAAAGAGTATAGTCGACGTTTTAAGCTGAGACCCTTCATCAGAGCTGGAGAAAAAATGACGAGGAGTCAAGAGTTAGAAGGTGGGGAGGAGGGGGGGGAAGATGCACACGGTGATAGATGAAACCAGGAGGTGGGGGAGGGGTGCAGTAAAGAGCTCGGTATTGATTGGTAAAAGAAATACTGGGCTGGAGAAGGAGGAATCTGATAGGAGAGGACAGAAAGCTATGGAATAAAGAAAAGGGGGGAGGAACACCAGAGAGAGGTGATGGGCGAGTAAGGAGATAGGGTGAGAGAGGGAAAAGGGAACGGGGAATGGTGAAGGAGAGGGAGAGGCATGACTGGAAGTTCAAGAACTCTGTTCATGCCATCAAGTTGGAGGCTACCCAGGCGGAATATAAGGTGTTGCTCCGCCAACCTGTGTGAGGCCTCATTGCGACAGTATAGGAGGCCTTGGACTGACATGTTGGAATGGGAATGAGAAATGGAATTACCTTCACTATTCCACATTCCCCCTTCCCTCTCTCACCTTATCTCCTTGCCTGCCCATCACCTCCCTCTGGTGCTCCTCCCCCTTTTCTTTATTCCATGTTCTCTCCTATCAGATCGCCCCCTTCTCCAGCCCTGTATCTCTTTCACCAATCAACTTCCCAGCATTTTACTTCACCCCTCCCCCAATCCCCGCTTCATCTGTCACCTCGTGTTTCTCCCTCCCCTCCTCCCCACCTTCTAACTCTGACTCCTCATCTTTCTCTGTCCAGTCCTGACGAAGGGTGTCAGCCCGAAACATCGACTGTACTCTTTTCCACAGATGCTGCCTGGCCTGCTGAGTTCCTCCAGCATTTTGTGTGTGTTGCTTGGATTTCCAGCATCTGCAGATCTTCTCTTATTTGTGATTAGCCATTGTAACTTCTGTTTTCTTTTTTAAAAGCTGTTGGCATGCTATATGGACTCTGGAAGCTTCCAGAGTCAGTACAACATGCCGACAGCTTTTTATCCCTGTCCCATACATTTTTAGGAACATGGGAGGAAACCAGAGCACAAGGAGGAAACCCATGCGTTCACGGGAAGAACGTACAAACTCCTTATGGACGGCGGCAGGAATTGAACCCCGATCTTCCGATCACTGGTGCTGTAAAGCATAACGCTTCCACTATGCCACCATGCCCCCTCCACCAACCCCCATGAAAGAAATCGTAATACTCTCCTAATATGTAGAACATCTCAGTTCAGTATCTCCTCAATATCCTTTGCTGCTTTAAGAGAAAGCCCAGGTTTCTAACAATTGAGATTTGAAACTCAAAACTATTAATAATAATAATGCGCAGAAGTTCTAAACCCAGTCTTCTATAAGAACATTGACTGCTGATGTCACCAGCTTCCAACTAATTACGTAGAAATAACAATTCAAAGTCCTCTTCTCCTCAAGTGTATTCTCATGGTCCTGCTGTTATTGAGGACACCAGTTATGTTGAAATGAATTAACTTGTAATTTCCTGTTACTTTAAACCCAACAGAGTCACGGCCAGATTAAGTTCAAGAAGAAGAGGAAGGTCAGTGAACAGGATCAACTGGCAACCAAGCTGCACCAAACCCTCTCGCTAACTAAATTAAAGTCACCCTTTAAGTTTGCAGATGGCTCGACAGGGAAACAGAAATGCAGCACAACAGACAGCTGTAGGCACCTGGTATCTCATGAAGACTTTTTGGGGAAGGATGGAAGGAAGACATTGCATAAGAGCCTTGGCGGCTCACCGAGCATGCTCTCTTCCAAAGAAAGTAAAAACAAAATGGCGGCCAAAGGCAGGAAGTTGGAGTCAAGTTCAAAGATCAAGGGTAGGCTGAAGGCATCCCATTCTCCAGCGAGATCTGAGGTCAGCAGTTACTCCTACAGTAAGTTCCATTTTTCTCAATTACTTGAAGTGTATTTCTGTTTTTCTGTGTTAGAAGGGTCTAGAATGAAACCAGTTATTATCTGAAAAGAGATTTGATTACTATGTGTGGAAATGCAGAGTTAAAAAAAAATTCAATGCCTTTCTGATGTAGAGAAAAGCATCCTGCACACTTAGATGAAGTTCCAAGTTTTGCTTCCATCTGGACTGCTGGAGAGTCTCAGATGAGGTTAGATTATGGGTGCCTTTTACTGCAAAATGTATCCTTGAAATTGGCACTGCTTTTTGGAAATTCCTTAAAATAATTATATTGCTGATTTGATTGCGGTGATTCTGTGTGTGTGTGTAAAATTTCAAGTTAATGGATGCCAGCACTGGGAAATGACATACTTTCCTGTTTTGCAGTGAGTGTTAACATTCCAAAAGCTTGGTATGATTCTGGCCAGATGCAGAAAGTAGCTTACAACCACACCCCTCCACCCCACCCATTCTGGTTTAACTTTGTGATCAATTTGAGACTCTCTGCACTGGCAGCCAAGTTACTGTTGCTAATCAGACAACCTTTAAGGGGATAGAAGATTTTAATTTCCTTTAAAATCTTTGTGAATGAAAAGTTAATTGGCTTCTACATGAGCCGATCGGCGAGTTGAAAATCGATCCCAAGCGTCAGGGGGCTGCTTGTGTCATTTTTGTATCTGAACAGATAATGTGGTGCCAATGTGTACAGTTGTAGGTTTGAGTAATCACTGAGGTTTTTTTAAAATCACTGCTGTTTAATAGTTAAAAAGCCAAACTAACCAAAATCCTGAGAATGATCCCAATAAGGTTTAGCTACTGCAGTTGAATGCCTTGAATGTTACATCCATCTACTTGTGCTTTTACTTGTAGTGGTTACAGTGTAAGCGCTGTCATTTTTAGTAGCACTTGACTGACCTGGTGACTTTGGGGAATAAATGTATTGGTTGGTGTGCTGGACAAGTTAGCAGGTTGGCTTTATTCTTTCTGTGCTGAGAAGGAAAAAGCAAATCCACTCCTGCCCTGCTTCTAGTCTCTGTTTAGTGACCTTAACAGGAACAATGTGTGAATGGACTTCATGGTGAGGACAGGAGTGGCTGCAATTGTAATGTACACCACAGTGGATAATCTTAGCCAGACTAACTTTCCAGATTGACAAAAGATGAAAGCCATTTTTGTGATAGATTTAAATGGGAGAAAAATACTACCCCAGTGTTACTTTGAAATGAACTTGCACTTGGAGAGGACTATAAGCAAATTAGGGAAAATATGAATCACCCATTATTCCTGTTGGTTTTCATTGGTTTAAATTAATTGGTAGCTTTAACTGGAAGAAAATTGCTGAATAACTTTAGAGTATAATAATTTTCTCAATGTATTAGTGCACAAGATTAGTTTTTTCAGTACCACATTTGCACATATAAAAATAATTGTAATATATTAATTCTACTAATCTGTCTTCTGCCCATCATTGCAATGAGTTGCATTTCTATTGCAAATTTCTCAAAGCAGTATACCCCAACAATTTACCCAACATATTAACAAGCAAAATTGGACTTCAAGCTACAAAAGGAGATGTTAACACTTATGATTAAAAGCTTGGCCAAAGGTTAGGTGAATTTTAAAGTATCCTTCAAGGTTCAGGTATGGAGATATTTGGGAGGAGTGTTTGAGCGTATGGTGCTGATCTTCAAGATCATTTAATGTCATTTCCCGTACATAAGTTCAAAGCGTTGGAGGACATTTTGGAGGTAGGGTAGGATGAGGTCAGGGAGGGATTTGAATGCAAGCTTGAGAATTTAAAAATTGATGCAACAAATTATAAGTAATAAGTAGTGAGTGTTGGCATTGTATCCTACTGCAATCTCAATGTCATACCTTTGGCAACTTAAGGAAACCTGGTCATTTGACATTTATGTTTCTCTCACAATACTGTGGTATGCTGAGGCTGTAAGTGGTGACACTGAGTGCTACCTTTACCACTGCAGATACTGACACAGAGGATGAGGATGAGGAGGAGTTGGGAAAGAATGAATGGCCACTGCAATCCACTTCAAGTATGTCTGAGAGATCGGTCTCCAAGCAGAAGGCACCCGCTTTCTATGGCATAATATCAAAGAAAAGCAAGGCTTCACTGGGCACAAAGCAGGCCAAAAGACTTGCTTCTGCCACCGGAACTGTGCGATCACAGCGAGCGACAGACAAGAAAAAAGTGAAGCACTTTGCCTTGCTGCTGGAGGAAGCCGAGGCTGGATCCTCCTTCACTGACAGTTCGGAGGACTCATTCAATCAAGGTTAATAGAAGTAAACCTCAGGTGTTGAAAACAAAGATGGCACAAAGTCGTGACCATCTGGAATTTGGCAGTGTAGGCTGCCCTTTTCTAACTGTGATGTATTAAATATTGGCTCTTTTGGAGCCTGTATCCAATAGGTTATTTCCTAAGTCCTTTTTTTCCTTGGCATTGGCCTCTTGAGAGGCTACAATGAACCACTGGAATTGTAAATTGAATACTTTGTGTGTGTGTGTGTGTTTTCCCAATGTTTGTACTGCAATTTGGTGCTGAAGCTTAATTAAACATGTTAATTTCTTTTTTAACTAAATGAGTGTGCTTTGTCTCTCTTGCTTTGCATCTGCTTTTAATTTTTTTTAAATATAGTCTCCTTCTAATAGATGAAAGGGCATTTCACTTCATTCCCACTTGCAATAGAACACTCTATTATTCAGATATCCCTTTCATGTCAGGCTGTTTGTAGGAAAAGCAGCAACGTTGGTTTTCTTTGTCTTTATTTCTTAGAAGCTTGCTGGTATCGCCTCCTCTAGTTTCTAATACATCCTTGAATACCCAATAATTTCAGTATTCCTTTTTTTGTTTCTTCGTTTTCTGTTTTATCGGTTCAAACTTTTCCCCAAAGCCACAAAATGAAAGATGTCTGTGACAGCATCAGAGCTTGAATATTCTCCTCTGGAGTTGATTGGCATTTTCTGCTTGGGCTGATTAAATAAGGCTGCATCTGCATTTACTGAAGCACTCAGCAAACGCCCCCAATGAAAACCAGGATATTATGTAGCATTGGGTGGGGACTCGTATGCAGGAATAATTATTAGCATGTCATTTTGTAAAAAAACCCTATGAAAGATCTAATTAATATATTTAACCAATTTGAAGGATTTAGAAAGTTTCAAGTCAATAGTGACATTGTGGAATTTTAATTATTGGTTTGCGTTCAGCCTGAGTGTAGTGTAATGCTGCCAAAATATGTTAAATATGCAGAGTAACTGTACATCCCTGTATTCCCAGTTTTAAATTGTCATTGTCCTTTGTAACGGAGTATCTGGAGACACTAGGCTTCCATGAGCTTGTTTCCCAGATATTTTCTAAGCTTTGGTATAGCTGACTGGCTTTCCAGTACAATAAAAAGGCCATTTAACAGCAGTTCTGTAATCATGTTAAATTTTAGTTAAAACTGAAAAAGATGTCACTTTTTAATTTAACATGGGATCTCACAGACTTTTAGAAATCTGACAGTTTGATTCATTTGTTGGGCCGATGATGTATTTTGAGACAACTGTCACACCAGTTGTAAAATCATGTCACAGTTTGAAAAGCAGCTGCCTGATATTCACCTTATCCCCGATAAGCTTGGAGAGGTTGAAAGTTGATGTGTACTGTTTTTTTTGAAATAAAAAAATTCTGTACATGGTAATTTTAAAAAAAATGTGTAAACTGTATCAATATCTTAAAACTGTTGTTTAAATAGTATCATTCCAAGGAAGATTTGGGGTTGAATGCCCCTTTTTTATATAAAAATGGTGAATCTAAATTAAACTGCCCACTACGTATCAGTATTTTTGCACCTCTATTCTGTTCCAGTGTAGATATTCCAACTCATTTATACACTGAGTTTGTTGAATCATTTTTTTTATGTTTTCAGAGGCAAGTCCCTTCTGTGTAATGAGCCAAATCCAATTGAATGGGAACAGGAGGGTATTTTGTTGAGCAAGGTGCATCTTTTGTATCAACATGGTTGCTGCAAATACCCAAATTCACAGAACTGGACTTGCATTAGGACTAGGTGGAGACATAACAGCAAGCAACCACATGAAATCTTCAGAAGGCTAGAACCCATTGCCGGAATCCATTTTGTTTTTTTTGAACTGGCAATGGTTAACACTGTTGGCTAGATACTTGAACTCGGCTGAGCAAAAGGTTACGATTTGTAATGCTAGTTCAATGTAGAAGAAAAGGGCAGATTATTTTTAGTTAAGCATAAATCATAAGCATACCAGAATATCAATTTGAACTAGGTTAAGAACAAACTGAACTGGAATTAATGGTATATTAAATAGAGACAACATTTCTCATTAAAGAAGCAAGTCAAATCCGAATCTTTTGCTCATCCATTTGAACAAAATTGTATGCACCTGGATGATACAGTTCTGTGAGAATGGCTGAGGTTCACTGAACCTGAATCTTTTGGGTATTCATTTTTTAAAAAAAAACATATTTGGAATGTGAACTATTCTTGACCTTTTACAAAGGAAACAATGCCAGTTGTAAATAATCCAGTGGTCTTCCTTCATTCCTACTCCTGTTTTGCAGTCAACATTGTGCCAAAATCCATAAATGCATGGTTGCATTAACACATCTTGAGTCAATAGTCTCTGTACCAGACAGTATCCTTGCCATGGCAATGAATTGATCATTTCTGCTAGAAAACAACAATATGTGCATGTGGATTTCTTGAGTGCTCTGAGATCAAGCAATGCACCCATAACGGATTTAGGGGTTAAGGTATTCTGCTGGAGTGTAGCAAAATGTACGCTCAACAGAACGAGCAAGGGAGAAGTAGGATCACTGGCTTGTCATATAATTGGCAATGGTACATCAATAGCAAAGTTGCTTTCTTGAATTTTTTTTTGAAAATGTTGCCTACAAAAGGTCAGAAAAGGGTTGCCTGGTATTGTTATTAAAGGGCAAAATATGTTACTAATTGCCTTAAGGGATATTTGGGTAATAGGGTTCTTTATGGCTGTCCCCTAATGTCAGTACTAAAACAATAACTGGCTTTTCTAGATTGCTTGCTTTCTCCTTGCAGCTGCTTGACACCCCTTCACCTTTGACCCCCTATCCATGATGCTTGAATGTCTATCGGTATCTTGCATTGCACTCGTGCTGCACTAAGAAGCAAAGTGATTGGCTGGGAGTAGGGCAGACACCACGCAGTGGGGTCACTTTCCATGGCAGCAGAAGCTTGCACTTTGTTATGTAGGTAGGACAATCACTTTTTTTTCATGTGACCTATGAACTCTGACTTGTCATTTTTTTTGTTTAATAAGTTGTACCTATACAAGCATATTTAAATTTTAATGTTTTGGGAAAGCAAATATCCATTTTGCTGTTGCAATTAAAGACATTGTTGTGATAAAATATATAAATTGTTACCATGACAACAAAAGACCCAAAACTGTTCGAAGTCTGCCTACACACAGCCTCCTTTGTGCGCAGTAGGCTTGCTTGCTTTTACCAATGAGCTGTGATGTGTTTTTTTTCTGAGAACTACATGCTCAGAAGAAAGCTTTCTTTGCTTAACATACTTACGCTGCTCGATATTTCCTTAAATAATAAAGATGCTGCTAACAGCCGGCTTTCTTAACATTACTTTTCCCTAACCAATTTTGCACTGTTTAGTAGGTCTAAACTGTCTGTAACATTTCAAAGCAAAATCACCAAAAATTGCTGTTAACCAGTAAAATTTCATCGAGTGGTGCAAATATTTTGAAATACGCATAGAATGTAAGTCAAAGAAAAGAAAATGAATGTTGATGTCTCTGTGAGATGGAACATGAATGTAAAACACATCTGTAAATTTAATCCTTGGACTAAAAGGTGCCCATCTGACAGCTACCAACAGTCAAAGGACTAAATAAGATTTGCATTATGGAATTCCTTCACACAAAGTTATTTAATTTCTTATCTGTTTTATATCTGTGTGCTGTCAGAAATGTGGGTTGAAGGAGTGGAGAATGCTGGTCCATGGAGGCAGATGGATTTTAATCTGTTTCCATCAATTGGATTTCGTGAGGTAGAAAGGTTACCGTCCATTCTAACCACCTGTTTGACTGAGGAATGGATAATCTTTCACCCACTCAGAATCCTTGTTAATATTATGTCTGCCTTTACCTTAAAGTGCCAATAGCCTAATTATGTTTAAGTTCCAATGTCATATAACCTACAGATGATAGGAGAATTAAGATGTCTTAGTATTTTGCAAAAAATCCGAAGAACTTTAGCCTTATTGTCCATACTTTAACATTTCTACTCCAGTCTCATGAAAGTTGCATAACTGATGACAAAGAGACCCGAAGCACAAATCGGATTCATTCTCCAGTACTTTCAACCCACTCTCTAGCTTTCATGGTTTTACTACTAGTAACTTCCCACTTTTTTCAACGTAGATTACACCTCTGAAGAAGAGGATTACAGGAATGACTGCAGTGATGGTCTTTCCTCGCCTACCTTGGACGAGAGTGGCCTTGGTTTACTAGCCAGGTTTGCAGCTAGTGCCATGCCAAGCCCGATAATGACGCCACCATTATCCATTGTACAGCTGGAGGCAAAACAAAAAGCTAAAAAGAAAGAAGAAAGGCAAAGTTTAATGGGTAAGTAAATCTCTTTTGCTTCAAGAAGGTTGGTGGCGGGAAGACTGAAGCATCACTTTATTACATTTTAATTGCTCTAAAGCAGCATTGTATGTCACCCTAATGTTGTTGGTAATGATTCCATATAGGTGGTGTTCATCAGTTGGAAGGTTCCCAGAAACCTGTTTTCAGATTTACCTGAGGAACACTGCATTGTGTCAGTTTCAGCATGCATATTCTATTGACCTGTCATGCACTTTTGCATAAGCTTTCAGCTGTGACGTCAGCAGATACAAGCAGCACTCTGAAAGGTTCTGGGGAGTGCTTCTACTTATGGAATGGATAATGTGATGAAGGGGGGGATTGCAAGATTGTGCCTAGATTGCAAAATCAATGCTCTTCGTTAAGGGAGCTGAGGCGAGCCACCTGGATGTTTATACAGAGAGTAATGCCACCGAGTATAATCAATGGGGGAGGCTTCAAATCCAACAAATCCCCAGCGACCATTCTGCCTGTGGGCGGATAATGAAGTAGATAAGGTATCCCTGAGCTTGAACAACCTCCCAAGTGCCACAGTGAGCAACCAGCTGAGAGCTGTGCCATAGAACAGTGGCAGCGGCCTGTAATAATCCTTTAACAGAAGGGGGCTAAGAGGGACTGTGGCCCTGATGACTCTGATCAAAGCAGTTTCTGCGTCTGTATTCGAGGTTGCAGAAGGTCACAGATCTCACTGAAGACAAAGAAAGTTGTTCTTTTCTTTTCAGATCTTTTTATTATTATTATTATTATTATTATCCAAAATACAAGAGTACATCGAAGTAAGTAACACTTACAGCATCTCAAAAGAGAAAGAAAACAATATTAAGGATTGAAAAATATGGTGGACAAAGAATGTTGTTTGTGCTCCTTCAAATAGCTTAGTTTCGGAGGACACATTATTGTCCTGGTTGTTGCATGAGTAGCTAAGAACAGTTATACAGTGTATTAAATCAGTAGGGTTGAAAATAACACTGGAGACAAATTTTGGCTCTTATGTAATTATTTAATTGATATCGTTCAGAAACAGTTGTACACTAGGAAAACGAATTCTAGTGTTAACAAAGCTCTGAATGAAATGCGAGAGGATGACATTTTCATGCGGTGCTAAGATGCCTAGAAATAGATACAGTGTTGTTCTGCTTTGGGTGAAGTTTATTTTCGATGGTGTAGCATTATTCCGTGTCATTTTCTGAGTGAGGCATCTTTTGCAGCGAATGAAGTGTTAGCAGTTCAGTTCAATGCTGTTTCATCAGTTCATGATGATCATGTAAGACAAAATAAGTTCTGGTTGTAATTCTAATCTGTTTTTTTAATTATTATAATATAACCAGAAAAAAAAACAGAGCAAGATCTTTGTTTGATTGGCATGGCTCCTGGATAAGTGTGTAGACTAGAAATTCTATTGTTCAAAGTAAAGTTCTTGTGCACAAGGCATTGTAACCAGCGCTTCCATTCATAGGTATGTATGGCTGACACCAATGCAAGGACTGTCCTCTCTCTGAACCTCCTCGCCTAGTATTGTCCTGCATGAGCCAGCCAAAGGAAGCAGCTTTTCCATAGCTTGCCAGCTCCTGCCTACTCTACTAGGGAATCCGTATTACTCTCGAAGCTGCAGGGGTGACAGGAGTCGTGTCACAGAACCACTGGTGACCCCAGGGGCCTCTTCCAGGTATTAGTGGTATTGTCACCCCTTTTCAAAGTGAACAAAAACTCTATCAGGAAACTTTGGAAATTCTTGTGTCTTTGCACCTCTAAAACACCAAGTTGTGACTTAGTATGGGAAATTAATGTCAGAATCCTGGCGGATGTGGTTTCTCAAATATTGAGTGGGTGTCTCGGGTGTTTATTGCTGACACTCACCGTTATGCCTCTGTCACCCTCAGAAAACCCCCCTCAGAATCAGAAAGTAGGCTGTTTAGCTTGGAGTTACCATTGAGCAGATCTAAAACTGGATTAATAAGCCATGGAATCATTTCCTTGCCAAATGTTGGGGCTTCACTTGAAACTCCATTGGCTGTCATCTGCATTTGTCTGCCCTCACGATATGTAAATCAGCCCTTGTATGACTGCATAAAATGCTCTTTATATTAACAGATGCAAGACTGACTGGTACAGTGCAGTTTGTGAAAGGCAAATGTCACTACCATTTAGTTTTCTGTAACTTTGCTGCCCTGCATCTTTCAGATACCATTACTATGAGCAGTCAAGATTGCTAGTGAACTGGGAGGCACTTGAATTAGAAGCTTCTTTGTTCCCTCATTGTGTCTGTTATGCTCCATCCTTTCCAAAACCCATAACTTTGCCTTAATGCCGTGTTGAATGATCACCACGGGCCGTAAACTATATCACCACGTCATCTCCAAACTAACAATCAGATCATTAGACTTTGCCTGGCAAAAATGTGATTTCACTTTTTTGCACCTGTAATGGGTTACTGTATCTGGGAAGTGGAATTAAAATGGGTGGCCACTGTGGCTTTTCATTCCAGAATGAAGGAGATGTCCTCCTTTTTCAAAGACAGGGACTTCCTTTCCTCCACCATCTATGCTGCCCTCAATCATATCTCTTCCATTCATGCACGTCTGCTCTTACCCCATCCTCCCACCACCCTACCAGGGATAGGGTTTCTCTTGTCCTCACCTACAATCCACTAGCCTCTGTGTCCAGCACATAATTCTTCAAAACTTCCCCAGCCTCCGATATGTCCCTCCATGGCCTCCTCCACTGTTATGATGAGGAACAACACCTTATATTCCATTTGGGTAGCCTCCAACCTGATGGCATGAACATTGATTTCTTAAACTTATGGTAATGAACCCAACACCCCCTTCGCCATTTCCCATCCCCTTTTCCCTCTCTCATCTCATCTCACTAATCAACTTCCCAGCTCTTTACTTCATCCCTCACCCTCCAGGTTTCACCTATCAGCCGGTGGTTCTCTCTCTCCCCCTCCCCACCACCTTTTAAAGCTTCTCCTCAGCTTTTTTTTTCTCCAGTCCTAGGGAAGGGTCTCGGCCTGAAGTGTTGACTGTACTTTTTTCCATAGATATTGCCTGGCCTGCTGAGTTCCTCCAGCAGTTAGTGTGTGTTAACACGAGGAGATCTGCAGATGCTGGAAATTCAAGCAACACACACTAAGTGCTGGTGGAATGCAGCAGACCAGGCAGCATCTATAGGAGAAGCACTCAAGTCCTGACGAAGGGTCTCGGCCCGAAACGTCAACAGTGCTTTTCCTATAGATGCTGCCTGGCCTGCTGTGTTCCACCAGCACTTTGTGTGTGTTGCTCGGATTTCCAGCAACTGCAGATTTTCTCTTGCTTGTGCCAGCAGTATCATGATGGGTCGCACCCACCCTGCTTCTGGGCTGTTTGTCCCATTCCCATCAATGAAGAGGCTACGCAGCATCTACGCCAGGACTGCTAGACTCAATAACAGTTACCTCCCCCAAACCGTCAGGCTGATCAACACCTCCACCCGTTAACCCACCCCACCACCACTATATACTCATCACCTAGGGTACATACCATCAGTCTATGTACGTAACAATTACTTCTGCTCTGTGTTTTATAGGATTGCTTTTATATTTGTCTTATTCCAGTGAACTGCTGGAACATGTGAAAAAACAAAAGACAATGGAACATTTGTTTTACCCTGACTTTTCATTGTGAAATAACTGTTCAGCACATAAATTGTCCACCCTTTGTGCAAGGAGTTTGCTGTGTTTATTTTTTGTTTCTTTGTTGTGTTCTTTATGCTTATTGAATTTTTTTTATGCTGCATTGGATCCGGAGAAACAATAATTTTGTTCTCCTTTACACTCGTACACTGAATAATGTCGATAAATCATCTTGAATCAGCGTCACTGAGCCTCAGGGCTCACTCCAGTGCAGCACGAGGACCCATTTTGCCAGCTCAGTGCAAAGTCTCACCATGACTTCTGGCAGTGCTGTGCTTTGGTGGACAGGTTCCGTTTAAGAGCCGGAACGGCGAAGTCAATTAATACACTGTCAATTGCTTAACTTCGCAGTATCGGTCTGTTAACAGGAGTTTAATGTGCAGTACTGTATATGGAGCGCAACATCAAATTGGCCAACAGTGGCACTGGGAGAAACAGCTGCCGGTTCCCTGTGCTGTGCCAGCTCAACACTTGCTTTAAATGCAGAGCACTATCCCCATGAGTCTGGCCGCATTTCAAAAACCTTAACTTCCAAGGATTCCTTTTTGCTTTATTCCAATGAAATGTGGGAAAAAAAACACTAAAGGCAACAGAATGTTTGTCTTTCCATGAAGTTTCATTGTGGGAGAATAGTTCAGCACATAAATTGTCCAGCCTTTTGTGCAATGGGTTTGATTAATTAATTGACATTGACCTTCACTTGTGAGAGCTGTAGGAAGCTGTTATTCTTGGCCTTTCTACTTCAGTAAGGTCAGATACACATAGACCAAGTAACTACTTTAATGAAGCTAAGTACGACCAAGTACAAAAGGTCCCTTCAGGTTTAGGAACAGACACAAGCTGAAGGGATGTTTCTTTAGTTTTTATATTTGACACTTTTGATCAAAAATCTCCTCTGTGTGGATGTTGAAGACCAGATGGATCCTGCTGTTTTTAATCGATTCAGAAGTCACCTTGTTTCTTAAGGCCAATCTTCAGCTGTGATGTCACTTTAACAACTGTACCGACACTTAGTCCTGACCAGGACCTTTTCAGATCGGTGCCTGTTTCAGATCTCATCTCATTTGTTTTATGCTCCACTGAAGGAAGACGGGCTTCGCATGAAGGTGACTTTCTCCAAATGCTCTGCAGAAAATGATCTCCCAACAACATATTTCCAGATTAGGAATAAATAATGTCAGTGTTTTCATATTAAAAGGAACATTCAAGTGATATTGATGCAGTCAGGCACAAAGAATGCCCCAAGCTGTGATCCTGACAGTCCTGCCACCAAGTGGAGAGCTTTCTGAATTATTCCTTATCTGACTCAGGCACCCAATATAGTTCAGATTTTGAAAGTTAGAATTTTTCATTTTTGGAAGCTACTTTACATGGAACAGGGTTGATGTGACTGAAACACCTGATGGCACTTCAAGGCTCCTTTGCAAAACCACATTAGAAATGTAAGGGATGTGTTGAGTGAAGGAAGAAGGGCTCCAAAATCTATAGAGCAATGCCGTGCATTCTTCTGGCTGGTGCAATGCTTGTGCAAATGAGTTGAATGGAAACCTGTCAGGTCCAAAGAAATGTAACCTCATCCAGACTGGCTTGAGTCTAAAGTCTTTTATTTTAATGAAGCTAGGTTGAAGTGGGCAATAATCCAAGATTGTCCTGATCATTGCTAAGCTGTGGAATCATAGACCAGCTGCATCACAGGAGGCCACTCATCCCATCGTGTCCGTACCAGCTGTCCATCAGAGCCACTCACCAGTTCCACCTGCAACCCCCAGCAATTCCTTCATGGCTTTGCATTTTTATTTCATCGCCTATTCATCCAATTCCCCTTTGAAAGCCACAGTGAAACTGGCTCCACATCTGCAAGCAACTCTTTCCACATTCCAACCACAACTGCTTAACAAATTTCTTCCTCGTGTCATTCTTTATTCTCTACCCCTTTATTTTATACCTGTGATCTCTAGTTCTTGACCCCCTCCACTGAAGGGAACATCTCCACCTATCCACTAATAAATGCTAAGGGAACATCTCCAACTATCCACTAATAAATGCTAAGGGAACATCTCTAACTATCCACTAATAAATAAATGCTAAGGGAACATCTCCACCTATCCACTAATAAATGCTAAGGGAACATCTCCAACTATCCACTAATAAATGGTAAGGGAACATCTCCAACTATCCACTAATAAATGGTAAGGGAACATCTCCACCTATCCACTAATAAATGCTAAGGGAAAATCTCCACCTATCCACTAATAAATGCTAAGGGAACATCTCCAACTATCCACTAATAAATGCTAAGGGAACATCTCCAACTATCCACTGATAAATGCTAAGGGAACATCTCCACCTATCCACTAATAAATGCTAAGGGAACATCTCCAACTATCCACTAATAAATGCTAAGGGAACATCTCCAACTATCCACTAATAAATGCTAAGGGAACATCTCCACCTATCACTAATAAATGGTAAGGGAACATCCCCACCTATCCACTAATAAATGCTAAGGGAATATCTCCAACTATCCACTAATAAATGCTAAGGGAACATCTCCACCTATCACTAATAAATGGTAAGGGAACATCTCCACCTATCCACTTCATTAAAATTCTTATTTGTTTAAATACTAATATTTAAATTTTTCATTTTATGTTTCATAACAGTAGTTTGCTACAGTGAGATTACAGTTAATCATGAGGGAAAAGATGGCACATAAGAAATGGAAACAGGAATAGGCCAACAGTCCCCTTGGCTTTCCACCACCTTTTAATGAGATTGTGACTGATCCTGTGCCTGATCCAGTCTGCAATTCCCACAAGGCATATCAGCCAACATGCGGATACCAGAAACAAGTTACCTCTCAGAACTTTTTCTAAAACTATGAAATCAAGATTAGTTTAAAGTGTGGTCTATGAACACTGGGGATAATACTGCAATTCCCGGTGATGCCATGCGGAGATATACATGTAATAATGTCTTGTAAGTAAAATTAGTGATGTGCACTGCCACTTTTAATGCAGGATTCTGTGTAATATACTGTTGGAAATTCAATGTAACAGTTTGCTAAAGGTTTAGGAAACCAGTTTTAATATATCTCTGCTTTGTTCAGTTTGCTTGTGGGGAGCAAGGGAAGAAACTTGAGAGCGTAGCCCAATGTAGAATTGTGAAGATGAGCTTCATGTCACCAAACATCAGACTGTTGTCAAAAAAGCTGGAATCAAGCAAGGCAGAAAAGATGAAACTTTTAATGAGCTGTAGCAGGAATAACCTGAAATTATTTAGTAAATAGGGTACAATACTCATGTGCTGGACCCAAAATTGTGCGTTGTAAGTGTTTACCTCAACGATAAGTTAGATATAATGATGTGAATGTGAAATAATTGCGATAAGAGACACCAGAATATATTCACCCATCTGGAATCAGAGCTTTTGAAAGGTTGTATTTCTCGTTTGGAACAGCAGAATCATACAATTGTCTTTATTTTGGTCGTTCCATTTCACATGTTGTGCCCATTAGAAATGATGTTCCAGTAGGTACACAGGCAGCCTGCAGGTTACAAGAGGGTTCTGTTCCTGAGCACAACCTGAACTGTTCATACCGTGGAAAAGAACAAACCAGTGTGTGGGCGAGGATCAGAGAGAGAGTAACCAGGTACGGGAGGCGTGGCAGTCAATCAGCCTCACTGGCTCAGCAAGTGATTGTCTACAAAGCTCCTGGCTCAGCTCCGCTCAGCACACCCCCTGACTCTTGCTGCTTAGGGCTGGGGGTTGGGGAGAGAAAGTGTGCGCAAGTGCCCTGTTCCTACCTGGCAGAAGATGTCTGCAGCAGCTGGCAAATCCACCCTTCTTCCTTAAGTCATGGGTTCATATCCTGGGGAGGACCTGCATGTGAAATGGGACCATCAAAGTTGTACGGTTATGTGAATTTCAATACAATTGAGAATTCTGAATGATTCACCCCGTGCATTTTATAACCTCTTACCGTGCATTATTGTTCTCTTTAAAAGCAGTTTTAAAAAATCATAAGGCACTAATATTAAGTTTTTTTTTTATATGTCTAGGCACAGAATTTGAATACACAGACTCTGAAAGTGACATCAAAATTAAACAGAAGTCTGCTGCTTTGCCACGGGCAAAGAAATCTTTTCAGGAGCAGGGGAGCAGCATGAGCGAACAGCAAAGTCAGGACAAGCAGCGGGGGGTTGAGAAAGGGAAAAAGGAAAAGAAAGCCAAGCAGAAATCGCCCCGGGAGTTCACTTTTGACTTTGGCCCTGAAGCCAGTGATGACGACTTGTGGAACAGGCGGCGGAGCGAGAGAATTTTCCTCAACGATGCTTCTGCCTGCGCTGTTCTCTCACCGACAACCCCTTTGAGCACTGCCCCCACTATTAAAACCAGTCGATGCGTTAAGAGCTCAGCGGTGAGTCCGAAGAAGGATGCATCCAAAGCAAAGGACAAGGTAGTGATTTCTGCTGAAGAGAGTTTCATTGATAGAGTCATAAAGTTATGCAGCATAGAAACATATCCTCAGGCCTTCTGCTTGCATTTGGCCCACAACCTTCTAACCCTTTCCTATTCATGTACCTGCCCAACTATCTTTTAAAACTTTGTTATTGTACCTGCTTCAACCACTTTCTCATTTTATTTTTCTGGCACTCTCCTCACAGAAGCAAGACTATCATTGCTGTTTCTTAGCTTTCCAATCCCTCCACAGGCAAACGTGAGATGGTTCGAAAGGAAAATATTAATAATTCCAAAGCCTTGAATGTTGTAGTATAAAACTTGGATGAATATAACAGGAACACAGAGTGACTCCTTAGTGCTCAGGTGGGCTACACAGCTAAAGTCTTCCTTTTGGGTTTACTTGTAGACATCTAAAACAAATTAAAGGCCAGCTAAGTAATCAGTTTTGGGGCCTAATGTATTTTAAAGAGCTCTTATTCAAAATTTCATCATGATAGATACAGCAAGCATTGGACCTATCTAGCTCAGGATATTTAAGGTGTTTCCTGTGGCTGCCCACAAAAGATATGTTCTAGAAAAAGGCAGTTTAAATTCTTCCTGTGTATTCTGAAGGTGCTGAGTCACAACCGTCTCCAGAGAAGCACACCATGCCTCCCTAGCAAGGTCCCTACCAGAGAGTCAGGTCAGTCAGTTGGTTTCTGTCCAGGAGCGCTTGATACTGGCACCTCACGGCCAAGATCTTCCCAGTTCTAAACTCCTTGGAGATGTCTGCATGAAGCTGAGGTCGGCCTCGCTCTTTTGGAAGATAGAATCAGGCGTTCCGAACGTAATGTTCTCTGTGCCGCACTTCACTGGAAAAGGAGCTTGGAAGTAGGCACAAGCCATGAACTAAAGTGTACCTGGGCGTGGTGAGGAGGAGAGTTTATTGATTCAATACTGTATTTCCCACTTTCAGAAAAAGAAGGGTAAAGAACCACAGTCCCCTGACTTAGCCTCAGCCCAGATGGCCAGTAACCTGCCTGAACCCAGGGTCGGCCTCCTCCGCACCACAAGCCCCTGCAAAAAGAGCAAAGGCAAAGTGAAAGGAAAGGATGGGAAAAAAGAGGTAACCTACACTGTGATAATATTGTATGTCTTTTGTCATAGAGTTGTGTAGCACAGAAATGGGTCCATCCACCCACCATGTCCTTGCCAAACCATTTCCCCTTGTACACTAAATTCATTTGCCCCACCATGCCTGTCTTCTTATACACCTTGCCCATTTAAGTGTGTCTTGTAAAATTCCAATAGTGTTCCTGCCATTTACAAGAAAAACGAGAAATATAGTTCACACTAATAAGGATATTAGAAAACCGTTTGGGTTTTTAATGACACTCAGCTTCTTTTGTAGTTATTGATTATTGATACTAAGTTTTTATTCCAAATTTATTTAATTAACTGAATTTGAATGGTAGGACTCCAATCCCGTGCTTCCCAATCATTAATCTAGCTGCTTGCATACTCATTCAATAACTAATGTGCCCCACAGCAAAGGAGAATGTGGTGTAAACCAAAGGAAGTTTTCCATTCGATGTGGTACCTTTCATCTCTCTTTCAGGATGTTCCAAAGCACTTTCTATGGTTGAAATATTGATTCAACGTTTTAGAAGTGCTATCACTCTAGGAACACCCATCAGCTTACATTTGACAAGCCTCCGCACACGGTGATCAGTGACCAAGCACACTGCTTTATTCAGGCCAGTTAGGATAACTCCACCACTCTTCTTGGTGCGTACCACAATATCCCTTACAGCAGGATAGAAATGTAATTCCTCATTCAAAAGATGGCACCTCCATCAATGGAACGTTCCGTCACTATGGCACTGGTGTTTCGGTTTATATCTTTAAGCACAGGTGCTACTTGTGTTGTCAAAGCTTCACCCTTCCGATTTGAAATCAAGAATGTTTCCGAGTGAGTCATGGCCGACATTGAGGGGATTAGATTTTAGTACCTGTATTCCCTATTGTCTAGTGGAATTATAGACTGTATTGCAGTTCTAAATGAATCTAGAATATTTTGACACCTAAGATTGGCTCCTCACGCGTTGTCGATGTGCTGAATGATACGAAGAAAGTCAGCGAACACCTGATCCTAACAACCAATTTGACACTGGTTTTCCTTCTCTCTTTCCATAATAAGCTTCCTCCATATAATTATGTTTCCTAATTATAATAACTGTAGATTTACATATTTTACTGTACTGTCAAAGCAGGAATTAAAATAACTGCACATCTGTGGTTCCTTCTAGGTATCTCTATTAGCATTGAACTTTTCAGGAGCCCGTTTTAATGATTTCCTTACCCCCTGTGTTTCTCTCATGCAGAGAAACACGGCAGTCTGATACTTTCAATTCTCTTCCCACATTCCCTTCTCCGAACAATGTTGCTTCATGAATGTTCATGTCAGTCTGTACATTTACGTCACATGTTCTCAACCTCAGACAGTGCCAGGCATGCAGCAGCCAGCGTGACCATTGGTGCTGTCTGGGGAAATACTCTTCCTGCATGTAACCTGCTCCTTTTGGAAGGTTTGAGAACTTTTGTTTGTAGTAGGTCATGGTTGCTTTCTGGAAGCTGAAGCTTTTTGTTCTTGGTGTTGATGATTGGCTCTACACTGACTTACTGCTTCCCCTTCCCAACAGGTGCGCTCCAAGGGAGGTGCTGTCAGCAAACTCATGGAGAGCATGGCAGCTGATGAGGACTTCGAGCAGAACCAAGACAGCAGCTTCTCTGAAGATGAGAACCTACCGCTGAGCATGCTCATTGAAAGGCCCACAACACCAGGTCTGTTGAGCCCTGGTGGTAAACTTTTCCATTGTGTATTTGCTGAGATTTCTGTGCCAGGGATAGTAGAGTTCAAATCATGTAAGTCTGCAGAGTTGATTAGGCCCAGTTCTAGATGTGTTGTGTTCATCAATGTAGAGGTTTCTCAAGCATAATGTTCTGATATTTTAAAAATAACGTCCTTCTAGCTTGTCTGTGACAAGCAGGGTTTCCTAGTGGCCTATCATTTTAATTCTAATCCACATTCCCATTCCGACACATCAGTTCATGACTCCTATACTGTCACGCCGAGGCTCCTCTCAAGTTGGAGGAGGAACACCTCATATTCCACCTGGGCAGCTTCCAACTCTGATGGAATTGTCACTGATTTCTTGGACGTGGTAATTTCTCCACTCCCCTCTTCTCTCTTCTTCTATTCCCCATTCTGGCTCCCCTCTAACCTTTTCGCACTTTCCTAACGCCTCTCCTCCTGCCCTTTCTTCCATGGTCCACTCTCATCCCCTATCAGATTCCTTCTTCTTCAGCCCTTTACCCTTTCCACCCATCATCTCCCAGCTTCTCACTTCATCCCCCCTCCCCCACCCATCTGGCTTCACCCGTCTTCTAGCTTGTACTCCTTCTGCACCTCCCCCCACCACCACCTTCTTCTTATTCTGCCTTCCTCCCCCTTTCTTTCCAGTCCTGATGAAGATTCTCAGCTCAAACTGTTGACTGTTTATTCCTTTCCATAGGTACTGCCTGAGCGACTGAGTGCCTCCGGTATTTTCTGTGTGTTGCTCTGCTTTCCAACATCTATCGTATCTCTTGTGTTCATCCCTCCAGTGACTTCTCTATTATAAAATTAATTTTATGGTGATTTTTTTTGTCATCTGTAAAACAAAAGCAGAATTATTGGCCTATGATATTTCTCTAAAGATATCAGGAGTAACGCTTGTGAGGCCTTTCTGCCAATACTGGGGTCTGTATGCATGATCACTTTTTTTCTTCTGTGCCCTGGTTCTCTGATCAAGCTGAAAGCTTTCCCTTCTACTCTGCATCTCATCTGTGTTTCCTGTACCCTTCATTCCGTATTGGGCTAGCAACTCTCCACTCTACACATGTGGTACAGTCACAGATATAAGCAAGTCTTTTGCAAGAGAAATTGACTACATTATGGGCTAGTTATTCTCAAAATATTAAATGCCCTCCTTTTATTCCTTTTTATTTTACCTGACAGGGTGAATTAATACCAATCTGTTAAAAGCCTCATTTTTTTATTTACAAATGGTGACTAGACAATGCATAGTCCTTCAGTACAATGACTATAAGTTTGATATTTCCTTTTTCTATAAACACCACAGCTGTTTTGGTTATAAAGAAAACATTTTTTTTTAATTATGCTTGTGTAGCAGAGAAACAGTCCATTCTGCTTATATGGTCTATTCCAGCATTTATGCTCTACAAGAACCTCTGTCCTCCTTGCTATTTGCTGTTCTTTCCATTTTTCTTCTCTGGACATACTTGGGGAGAAAAGCATGCGTGCATGCTTACGTCTGCTTTACTCGTTGGGAAACAAAAATTTTGCTTGCAGCCTAGCCACACACATTATAAGTCCTGTGGATAATGAATCTGAATAAAGACACCTTAAATATGGGCCTGATTGGGATTTGTGCAATTGTCCAAACTATAATTAAATTGCCAGAGCCTTTGTCTTTCCTTATCTCTGTGGTTTTATGAAGTCTGATTCCGTGAGTTCTCTACACACTTATGCCGTCTGCTTCTCAGCAGATAACACAGCATCTTACTTTCTACAGATTCTGTTGGGTTACTGCAATTCCACCATTTTCAGTTTTTACTTTAGAATTCCAGTATCTGCAGATTTTATTGTAACTTTGACCCTTTGTCTCTCTTCTCTCTTTTGATTATCACCTGTAATTTTTGCTACATTTTGTGTACGGTAAGTCTTTGTCAAGCTTCTAGGAAAAGTTAATTAATGACACAGTGTTAATAGACGTTATTACTTATGGGATTACATTCCATCAGGGTTAGATACAGAGATTCATCACCAAGGAGTTAACAAGAGATTTCCTTCACTTTCCACAGCCCCTCGCTCATGTGTGATTGACAAGGAGGAGCTCAAGGATGGCCTTCGCGTGCTGATTCCAATGGACGACAAGCTGCTTTATGCCGGCTATGTGAAAACTGTCCATTCTCCTGATATGTAAGTTTTCCCCAAAGCAGAGGGCATAGGTTTAAGGTTAGGGTAGGAGCTCTAGAGGAAACATAGGAACATAGAAAACCTACAGCACAATACAGGCCCTTCGGCCTACAAAGCTGTGCCGAACATGTCTTTACCTTAGAACTATCTAGGCTTACCCATAGCCCTCTATTTTTCTAAGCTCCATGTACCTATCCAGGAGTCTTTTAAAGGACCGTATCATTTCTGCCTCCAACACCACCGCTGGCAGCCCATTCCACGCACTCACCACTCTCTGTGTAAAAACTTACCCCTGACAACTCCTCTGTACCTACTTCCAAGCACCTTAAAACCGTGCCCCCTCGTGCTAACTATTTCAGCCCTGGGGAAAACCCTCTGACTATCCACACGATCAATGCCTCTCATTATCTTGTACACCTCTATTAGGTCACCTCTCATCCTCTGTCGCTCCAAGGAGAAAAGGGCTGAGTTCACTCAGCCTATTCTCATAAGGCATGCTCCCCAATCCAGGCAACATCTGTGTAAATCTCCTCTGCATCTGAAGATACGAGGAAGAAGTTTTTCACTCTGTGGATGATTTGATTATGAAATGCATTGCCTGAGGGGGTTGAGAGAAACAGACACTTACAGCATTTAAGAAGTATCTAGGCCAGGGGTTCCCAACCTTTTTTTTATGCTATGGACATTAAGCAAGGGGTCTGTGGACCCTGGGTTGGGAACCCCTAATCTAGATGAATTCTTGAATCAACCAGCATAGAATACAACGGGCCAAATGGAATTGAAATAGATGGGGCCATGACAGTTGGCTTGGGCTTGGTTGCCCTCCCAACCAGCTCTTCTGTTGTCATTGAGGGAAAGGTTACTGTTATGACACCCATGTCGCTCACCTCTCGATTCCCTTCCTGTACTCCGACTCATTGTTATTTGAGATGCGGACTATTACTGGGGGGGGGGGGGGGGCGGGAGGCGGGTGTCATCTGCAAACGTAGATCGGTGGGCTGAGGATGCACCAATTTTTAGAATAATCGTGGTGGAGGTGGTGTTGCCTTTTCTCACTGATCGGTCTGCTGGTCATGAAGTCAAGTATCCAGTTGCAGCTGGAGACATTAAGTCCCAGGATCCAGAGTTTGCTTGGACTAGTATTATTGAAGGCAGAAATATTGTCAATAAGCAATAGTCTGATGTAGGTGCCTTCACTGCTCCAGGAATGGGCATTGGGCCAGGGAGATGGTGCCTGCTGTAGAGTAGTTTTCTCCTGACTTGCGCTCCATGTTTCCTGTTAGACAAAAAGTCGGCTAGCAAAAACATGTCTGTGAAGTTGTGGGTAAGAGAAGAGAGATACCTCTCAATTATCTCGCTCCATCTCCTGTTATGCTGTGACTTCTACCGCAGAAATAATGACCAAACAAATCTGCAGTCTGATGACTCAACAACACACCCTCACACTGCAGGCCCAGCCAGAACTACTACTCACTCTCCAGATTATAATCCACAGAAAGGAGCCAAAATCCACGTGCTCTGGGCCAGATTTGACGAGGCAGGGAGAACATCCATCTGTTGCAAGGCTTGAGGATCGCTAAAAATTAGGCCTCAGACCTTTTTCTGAAGGCAGGCGCCTCACCCAATGGGAACAAACAACTGAGCGTGGAATGGCTCAGCAGCTGGATAAATCCCCCGCAAGAGGTGGCAGTTAGGGTGAAACTGGGCAACTGCAGGGCCATTAGTGGGAGGGAGGCCATTCCTGATCTGCAGAAAGGAACTTTGGTTAGTATATTTCAGAAGTAGACAATAATAATTACTTCAGTGGCCATGGGGCTACCGAAGAGTGCTGAATAGAGTAGGCCTGTGCTGGAAAAGTTCATCAGATCACACAGCATTTTTGGAGAGAACAACAGATTTGAGATTGACCGTTCCCCTCGCCGCAGATGCTAACTGATTTTCCAGCATTCTCTTTTTTATTGTTCAAGGTTGTAGTGTCTGCAGAATTTTGTGGTGAATTGCTTATGCTGCTTACCTTGGCCTCAAGTGCTTGAAAATGACTCTTCAAAAAGCCTTGAGCTTGCAAATTCTGAATCTTCAATGCTTATTTCAGACACCCAACTGAGATGTGGAAATAGGATTGATATCAATGAAAAACAGCACCCGTTATATATCAGTTCTAGGAATGAACTGTTCTACTCTAAGCACACTGTAAATCCATTTGTGGTGAGGTCCTGTTCTAAGGAACCTAAAGGAGGTAATCACCGATGTGAATATCATGTGACAGAAAGGTCTGCTCGAATCTGTACCTTGTGTCCTCCAGTCATGTCCACATCTTTTGCCCTTCCATTACAAATCAGCGTGTCATGATGATGAGTCAAGCAGTTGGTCGGACTTTCTCCTTGCCCCAGGGCACAGCCCGATCTGAGCACATCTGTTCCCACTATGTCAAGATCAAGCTGCTCAGCATTAGCAGAAGCCTCGCTGCATCGAATAAAGATGGCCGAAATGCTTCAAAGAAACACTGCTGTTGTACCTTAGGCAATTAAGGAGTACTGGCATTCATTTATATATTTAACACATTGTCCACTGGATCCACTCAGGATCTGTAAGCAGAGTGTTCCAAGGCATCTGGGGTAAGAGTGGTGAAGCATTTCAACATTTCAGAAGTAGAAATATAAAAAAAATAGTCTGGTAAACGGAGATATTTCTTCATCATTTTTTTTGCAATCTTGGCCAAGGCAGCCCCAGTCATAGGAAATGCCAGTTGCCAAACGGCCTTGTGATAATGGCTTCATCTGCTGCTTTTTGTTTGCTTTACTTTTGAAGGATAAGCAATGGGCAGGACGTTGGGGAGAATATCCTGTCCTTGTTTGAATAAATTAATGTATCTTTAATGTCCTTCTGATCTCATCTATCCACTGAACATTTCATCTGAAAGAAGGGCAGCGTGTGGCAGTGGAGTAGGTTCTGCTCAAGCCTGCCCCCTGTGGCTCGGACTCTGAGCTGAGTGATCGGTACTCCCAGCTGGGAGTATTCTGTAATCTACAGACAGAGAGTGAGGGACCGCTAATGGATCATCGAGCCAACATCTATTGTTAGTGTACGAAACAAACAAAAGCCCTTTTCTGTAGAGTTTTTATTTTGCTGAGAAAAACACCCCACTTTTCATCTACCATACCCCCTTTTCTGAGCCAAGCAAAGAACTGTCAAGTTGAGAGTGAGTTTGGGAGTGCCTCTTTGCTATGTGAAGTGTCTCCTCAATTTCAGAAACTTTATTCAGAGGTAGCTGTAATCACATGTCTGTCGCACACTGTAGCTGACTCAACATAAACAACGGATGGTCTGTAGTAACCAAAAAATATTGTTCCTCTCTTCATTCCAAATGGTTAACTTTTAACCTCAAGGGATAATTTAAAAAAAGAGAGAATTTTGTAGGAAGGCCACAATTTGTTCCTACAAGCATGCGAGTAACAAATTTGAGCCAATAGAACACATAGGGTGCCCAGAATGAGGTATCAGCTGTGGTTCAGTAGAAGCTTAGCTCTTTCACCTCAGTTACAAGGCTGTGGTGTAAGTCCCATTCCAAGGACTTAAGGCAGGTTGGACCACTATCACAGAGCAGTATCAAGGGTGTGCAGCAGCTACAGATAAAACACTAAACCAAAGTCTTGCTTGCTCCTCATTTGTTAAAGATCCCATGGCACCATTTCAGTAACAATCCAGGCAGCTGTGCCAAAGAACTTCACAAGCATTCACCCCTCCATCAATATCACTGAAACAAACGGATTTGATCAAGATCAGATTTTTATTTATGGCAGATTGCTATGCACAAACCAGTTGCTCTGTGTCATAAAATGCAACTCTAAACAACACCATACATATGACATTGACTATGATGTGCCTTACTGACTTTCAATAAATGCAACTTTTTTTTTAGTGCTTGCTGATTTTTCTGCTCAGCTGAGGTCCTGTGCTGGAGCGCAGTGCAATAACCATCAGAAAGTCTTTCCTTTTATCTGTATAAAAAGCACATAACTCCACTGAACAAAGACAACCAGCAAATTGTACTGATTTTGCTGCGGCAGCAACAGCTGATCTTCCATTGAAATCATGGGCAAACCAGTAGCGTACCACTTCACAGTGCCTGCTGTAAGATCGGGGTTCAGTTCCCGCTGCTGTGTGTAAGGAGTTTGTACTCTCTCCCTGGGACTGCCTGGGTTTCCCCTGTAACTCCGGTTTCCTCCCACAGTCCAAAGGCGAACAGGTTAGGGTTGGTAGGTTGTGGGCATGCTATGTTGGTGACGGAGGCATGGTGACACCTACGGGGTTTCTCCCAGCACACCTTCAGGTTGTATTGGCCATTGATGCATTTCGCTATATGCGACCAAATGAAACTAAACTCTATCTTCGCCATCATGTTTCCTGTTTAGGGGAAACCCAGAGCGGGGTGACATCGTTTCAGAATAGCGGCCACCTTTCCAAATTGGAAATGATAAGAATTTTTTCCCTCAGAAGAGCTGTATATCGGGAGCCCAGGAGGTGAAGTAGTTGAATATATTCAAGGGTGAGGTAGATTTTTTGACTATAAGGGAATTCAGGTATCAACAATGGGCAGGAAAATGGAATGAGGGCAGAACAGATCAGATCTTATTGAACAGCTGAGCAGAGTCAAACTGGTGATATGGCTGACTCCTGCGCCTATTTCTCATGTCCTATTTTCTTGAAGTCACAAGTACTGAGCTGATTTAAGTCTGGTCCCTTTTATTTCAAATTCTCATCTACATTTGTTAAGTAATCAACAGTTCTTTTTTCACACGTAGCTTTCTGCTGCTATGTTGTATACACCATGAAATACAATTAGAAGTTTGGACCTTGTAAAAATGCTGGAGTTCATATCTGGATACTTCAATTCCTATTCTAGATACCGTGTGGTTGTAGAGGGAGAGAGGGGAAATCGTCCTCACATCTATTCATTGGAACAACTTTTACAGGAAGCGGTGAGTGGCCTGTTATGCTAATAAAATTCCTCTGTTGTGTTAGTCACGTTCTGCACTCTGTTCAATTTAGAAGTGATTTTGCATGAGCTTTCTTTCAAGCTTGAATTTTGTACAAAGTCGAAGTGCTCAGACTGAGGCAAGTCAAACAATGACCAGACCACCACAGAAAACCCATGTTTGTGCCTGATGTCCTGATCACACTTAACTTCACAAACACTCTTTCAAAATGCACTGAAACTGGAGAATAGGAATGAATCTCTTTGTACAACCCAGTATGCTAATAGATTTTTCTTCCCCACACAAAATAGTTAGATTTTCTATTGGAAATGTACCCAATGAAATCATTTATTTCACTGATATTTCCGAATGATTGTTTTTTAAAAAATGAAATCAAATCATTAGAAAGAGGATACATAAGGTCGGAAGGTGTTGAATTTTTGTTGATAGAGCTAAGGAACTGCAAGGGTAAAAAGATCCTGATGGGAGTTATATACAGACCCCCAAACAGTAGTAAAGATGTGGCCTACAAATTACAATGCGAGATAGAAAATGCATGTTAAAGAGCAATGTTACAATAATCATGGGAACCTTCAATATGGAGGTAGATTGGGAATATCAGTTTGGTGCTTGATTACAGGAGGGGAATTTCTAGAGTGTCTATGAGATGGCTTTTTAGAGCAGCTCATGGTTGAGCCCACGAGGGGATCAGCTATTCTGGATTGGGTGTTGTGCAATGAACCAGAATTGATTAAGGTAAAAGAACCCTTAGGAGCAAGTGATCGTAATATGATCAAATTCACCCTGATATTGGGAAGGAGAAGCTAAAGTCAGCTGTATTAGCATTACAGTGGAGTAAAGAGAATTACAGAGACATGAGAGAGGAGTTGGCCAGAATTCATTGCAAAAGGACATTGGCAGGGATGGTGGCAAAGCAGCAATGGCTGGAATTTGTGGAAGCAACTCAGGCACAGGATATATACATCCTGAAGAGGAAGAAGCATTCTAAAGGAAAGCTAACACAACCATGGCTAACAAGAGAAGTCAAAGCCAACAGGAAAGCTAAAGAGAGGGCAAATAATAGAGCAAAAATTAGTGAGAAGTTAGAGGATTGGGAAGCTTTCAAATACCAACAGAAGGCAGCTAAAAAGTCACTAAGAAGGTAAAGATAGAATACGAAAGCAAGCTAGTATTAAAGAAGATACCAAAAATTTCTTCAGATACATAAAGTGTAAAAGAGAGGAGCGAGTGGATATCAGACTGTTGGAAAATGATGCTGGAGAGGTAGTAATGGGGGACAATAAGGTAGCAGATGAACTGAATAAGTATTTTCCATCAGCCTTCACTGTGGAAGACACTGGCTGAATGGTGAAAGTTCCAGGTGTCAGGGGTCATGAACTGTATGAAGTTACCATAACTAGAGATTAGAGAGAAGGTTCTTGGGAAACTGAAAGGTCTGAAGGTAGATAGGTGAACTGGACCAGATGGTGTTCACCCCTGGGTTCTAAAAGAGGTGGCTGAAGAGATTGTGGAGGCATTAGTAATGATCTTTCAAGTATCACTAGATCCTGGAATGGTTTGGGAAGACTGGGAAGTTGTAAATGTCTCTCCACTCTTCAAGAAGGGAGAGAGGCAGAAGAAAGGAAATATGGATAAAGCAGTTAGTCTGACTTCAGTGGTTGGGAAGATGATGGAGTTGATTATTAAGGATGAGGTCACAGGGTACTTGGAGGCACATGATAAAACAGGCCATAGTCAGCATGGGAAATCCTCAAGGGAAATCTTGTCTGACAAATCTGTTGGAATTCTTTGAAGAAACAACAAGCAGGACAGAGGAACAGGTATCAGTTGATGCTGTGTATTGGATTTTCAGTAGGCCATTGACAAGGCACCACACATGAGACTGTGAGCCCATGGTATATCAGGAAAGATTCTAGCATGGATAAAGCAGTGGCTGATTAGTGGGAGGTAAAAAGGGGCAATAAAGGCAGCCTTTTCTGGTTGGCTGCCTGATGCAGGGTCATGGCCCAAAACGTCAACTGTACTCTTTTCCATGGATGCTGCCTGGCCTGTTGAGGTGTCCCAGCATTTTGTGAGTGTTGCTTAGATTTCCAGCATCTGCAGATTTTCTCTTGTTTGTGATGTAATGTTGAAACTTTATAATGCACTGGTGAGGTCTCACTAGGAGTATTGTGGGCAGGTTTGGACTGCTTATCTTAGGAAGGATGTGCTAAAACTGGAGAGGGTTCAAAGGAGGTTCCCAAAAATAATTCCGGAATTGAATAGTTTGTCATATGAAGAACAGTTGATGGCTCTGGACCCGTACTTACTAGAATTCAGAAGAATGAGACGTGACCTCATTGAAACCTAACGAATGGTTAAAGGTCATGGTGGGGTGGATGTGGAGAGGATGTTTCCTGTGGTGGGAGAGTCCAGAGGACATGGCCATGATTAGAAGGGTGCCCTTTCAGAATGGAGATGAGGAGGAATTCTTTAGCCAGAGAGCGGTGAATCTGTGGAATTCATTGCCACGGGCAGTTGCGAAAGCCAGGTCTTCATGTATATTTAAAGCAGAGGTTGATAGGTTCTTGATTAGTCAGGGCATGAAGGGATAGGGGAGAAAGCAGGAGATTGGGGCCGAAGGGAAAAATTGGCTCAGCCATGATGAAATGGCAGTGCAGACTCGTTGGGCCGAATGGCCTAATTCTGCAGCTGTATCTTATGGTTTTATGGTCTATGGTTTTGATTTTTATATTAATTTGTTAGGATTTTATTGTTAAGTGGTTGTATTTAAGATTCTGTGCTGTTTCAGGAGAAATTTCTCAAGACTTTGTATGGGGTTTGCAAAGACTTTGCTAAATTACCAGCAGGTTCATTTCACACAATTTAGAAATAGCATTGCTGTGTTGTAAGGATGTGCAAAATCAATATGTATGTGTACATCATCGTGGCTTGTTCCTCTTTTGCATTTCTGAGATTTGTCTCAGAACATAGACGTGATGAGTTCCACAGCACAGAAGGCCTGTCCATTGAGATACCATTTAACATGGAACCTGCACAATGCCCCAGTCAGCTCTCACCGCCGTACCTGCAAATGTACAGTGTTTCCCAGTTAAGCACCAACACACTTTATTTTCAAATCCGTTCATTGCTCTCTTTTCTTCTCCAGTTCTACAGTCCTTTAAGGTATCTACAACCGTGTCCTCATTTGCCCCCACATTTAATCTCTTTATCATTTATAACCATGCTTTCATCTCCCTAAGTCCCGAGTTTTAGAATTTGCCTCCATGTATGTCTCCACCTCTCCACCTCACTTTATATCTTTTCAAATGGTCTTAAACTTAACTTTTCTCAGTTTTAGGGGGATCTGCCATATCTCCAATTGATGCTCAGTCAATTTCTTTTCATTTGGTAACTCTTCTGTGAAGCACACGGGGAGGGGGGATATGGTTTGAGTTCTGACATTAAAGCTGTTGAATGCAACTAGGTGTTTTATATATTTTGTTCAGATCTTCAAAAGTGCAATTTTTTCACATTCTGAGTAAGTTGAACCCAAGGGCATTGGCTCCCAAAGAGAGCATTTTGTTTGTCAGAACTGAAATAATCTGAAATTCCAACTTTAATTTTGCATCTTGTTCTCTTTCTAATGTGTCTTTAATGCAGATCATTGATGTTAAACCCTCCTCTGTGAGGCTACTGCCTGAAGGTACTCGCATCGCTGCATATTGGAGTCAACAATATCGCTGTCTCTACCCAGGAACTGTTGTCAGAGGTACCTGTCACTATCAATTTGTGAGCCAGAGGAAATGTAGATTGGGCTACCTTGTCAGGCTGTCATTAAAGAAAAAATATCCTACAGAGTCACATCAAACCCTCCCCGGCATGCAGGAAGTGTGAGGAATTCAAATTTAATGGTGATTCAGCTGTAGGGACTCGAGTGGGTTTGCCTTGAAGTATAGAAGTCACAGTATCCCCCCAGTTTGCCTGTAATACTTTTTTTCAGTGTAGTATAACAATTGTAGTTAGAGAAAAGTAAAAGGAGTGGGAGGAAACTCCAATCTCGATCATTTAGTGGCTTGGAGAATGTGAAATTTTGGCCAGTTAGAATATCATTAATGGCCTATTTCTGTAATATGTGTACAAGGCCAATAGGCAGAGTAGGTCATAGAGCAATACAGCATGGATACAGGCCAATGTCCATCTGGATAGTCCCAATTCCCAGCATTCGCCACATCCCCTCCATGTACCTGTTCAAGAGCTTCCTAAATGTCGTAACTGGCTCAACCTCTTCCTTTTGCAGCTAACTCCATATACTCATCACTATCTGTGTGGAAAAGTTTCCCTTCAGCTCCCTTTAAAATTTCTCCCCTCTCGCCCTAAATCTATGCCCTCTAGATTTTGAAAAGCCTGTTGCTCCACCTTAACTATGCCTCTCACAGATTTAAACACTTCTATAAGATCACCCAAGGAATAAAGACCTGGCCAATCTTTCCCTGCAACTTGAGCCCTCTAGTCTTGGCAAAGTCCTCATAAATTTTTCTGTACTTCCTCTGGATTAACTACATCTTTCATGTAACAGGGCGACTAAAATTGTACACAGTATTCCAAATGGGAACTTAGCAACAGCTTACTATATATAACTGTGACATAAGGTCTGAGCGCACAAAAATGCTGGAGGAACACAGCAGGTCAGGTAGCATCTATGGAGAGGAATAACCAGTCAACACACCCGAAATATTGACAATTTATTCCCCTTCATAGATGCTGCCTGATTTGCTGAGTTCCTTCAGCATCTTGTGTATGATGCTCAAGATCTCCAGTACCTGCAGAATCTTTTGTGCCTTTAGTGTGCTAAATCCCCTTTTCACAACAATATTTACTGGTAACGCCATTTTCAATGAAGCATGCACTTGTACCCTTAAGACTCTCTGTTCCAGATTTGTCAAACACAACTTACATGCTGACTCCTCCTAATCAGACTCTCTCTATCCAAATGCTGCTGGATCCTGACCCTCAGAATTCCCTCCAATAACTTCCGCACTACTGGCGTCTGGCACGTGGCCAAGTGGTTAAGGCGTTGGTCTAGTGATCTGAAGGTTGCTACTTCGAGACTCAACTAAGGCAGCGTGTTGTGTCCTTGAGCAAGGCACTTAACTGGTGCCAAGCTGTATCGGCCCTTGCCCTTCCCTTGGACAACATCGGTGGTGTGGAGAGAGGAGACTTGCAGCTTGGGCAACTGCCGGTCTCCCATACAACCCTGCCCAGGCCTGCGCCCTGGAAACTTTCCAAGGCACAAATCCATGGTCTCTCGAGACTAACGGATGCCTATTATTATTACTGGTGTCTGGTTGACTGGGCTGTAGTTCCCTGGCTTGTGCTTGCTACCTTTCTTAAACAATGGAACATCAGTTCCAGGCTTCAGGAACTTTGCCAATGGCCATAAGAATACACTTAGGGGGGGAAACAGTCTTTATCCTCCTGATTTCCCTCTTAACTGCATTCCTAATCTTCATATATTTGTAGTTACACTCTTACAATCATCCCTGACCTCCTAAACCCATGTAAGTTTCCTTCTTTTTCTTGACCAGCGCCTCAACATATCTCATCAGCCAGGGTCCCCTAAGCTTGCCAGGTTTACCCTTCACCCTATATGCTGCGTCCAGATTCTTCCTATATCACTCGTAAAAGTCTGCCAATCGCTATTTGTTCATTTCAGCCTCCACCTAATTCCCTCAAAGTTAGCCCTACTCTAGTAGGACCCCAGCCTCTGGACCTGCCCTATCCTTTTCCATCACCATCTTAAAGCTAATAGAATTAAGGTCGCTAAAGTCAAAATGTTTCTTGACTGCTTCTTCAGTTTCTTGCCCTACTTCATTCCCCAAGGGAAGTTCCAGTATCGCATCTCCCAAAAAGGGCCTTCTATATACTGACTCAGGAAACTTGCCTGGGCATGTTTCACAAATTGCACCATGTCCAGTCTCTTAACACTGTGTGGCCAAGTCAATACCAGAGAAATTAAAATCTCCCACTAATACAATCCTGTTATCCTTACAGTGCTTTGTGATTCAACCCCTCTCCAGGGCTCGCTTTGTCACCTGGCCTGCACAGGCCTGTCAGTGAATCTCTGTATCACTAAGCCATGTGGGAAAACAGGGGATTATAAGTTTTGCTCTGGGTCACAATCAATTTACCCTGCTGGAAAATGGAGGTATGACTAAAAGTTACATAGGAATCAGACAAAGGGCAGCACAGTAACGTAGTGGTTAGCACAACACTCTACAGTAGAGACGACCCAGGTTCAATTCCCACCGCTGCCTGAAGGAGCTTGTTCATTCTGCCTGTGGCTACGTGGGTTTCCTCCCACAGTCCAAAGACACATCCGTTGGTAAGTTAATTGGTCATTGTAAATTGTCCTGTGATTAAGCTAGGATTAAATTGGGAGGTTGCAGGGCTGTGAGGCCGGAGGGGTCAGATGGTCCTATTCTGTGCTGCATCTCAATAAATAAATCAATCTGTATTATGCCTTTCAGCATTTCAGGATGTTCCAAAATGCTACTCTACGTCAAATGAGTACTACTGAAGGCAGTGACTAGTAATGTGGGACATGCTCCAGTCAATGTGTGTCCAGAAACACCTACAAAGTAATTAGAAAAATAAATGGTCGGTGTTGAGGAATAACTGGTGTCCAGGAAAAATAACCCTTGCTTTTCTGTTTTAAACAATTTCATGCAAACATTTTGCAGGCAGAAAGGACAAGAGGGGTCTCGCTTTAACATCTCATCAGCAAACTAGATAGATAATATGCTTCAACCAAAAATAAACTCTGCCTATCCTTCAGAAATGGCCACTTGGAGGAGATACTGAATTACGTTGGCTTGATTCATTGAGGTTGTTGTAAGATACAAAAATTAGCATTAATTTTAATCTCACTGTGTTCAGCACTTACTTAACCTGTCGAATCATTTATTTGTATTATAATGAATCCCACATTAGAATAGTTCTTCTTTTGAGGGGGTTTCCCTTTCTCTTTTTTCCCATTTGCTCTATAACCTTTGCTCCTACCCATTGATTGTAATAAATCAGCATTAAGGAACTAGCACTTAATGCAGTAACGAAAACGGTTAAGTGATCCCTAAAACTGACAAGGGAGGTCTTCGAAGCTTGTAAGTTTTTCAAACGTCTTGAGCCATTTGCTTTCAAGACAGATTTATTGCTCTCCTCTTGAATGTGATGCAGAAATTTATCACATAGCTCACTGACATTGTGCTAACTGCTATTCTCTAATTATTCTCATAAATCTGCTGAACTCAGCTCCCTTTATGGTGGCAAAACCAATGCTTGCAGTTGGCTACATGGAATGGAATCAGCCAGACTATGTTCACTTTCTGTACCTTCGCCAAAAACCTATCTGGCACATTTCCTACATATAGAAATTCTCCCTCGGAATTGAGTAGCTTACAAGTCTATAAAAAGCACAGAAATCTGTACAGGATCTTGTACTCCACCTCTGCCTGGTAATTCTCATAATCATAGCAAGAGAGAGGTGAGAAACATCCTAGACAGTAGAGTGTTTAAGCATCAGCTTTAGCTGTAATCATTTCCATAAAGAACGGAATTCAAATCAGGATATGACTTTAAGGAGAATTATCCCTGCGGCTGTTTTAATAAGCAAGAGGAAAAGGATGAAATCCTTGGCGTCTCTTATTCAAATTCAAGAAACCGTCAGTTCCAGAGATCAGCCAGCCACAATGAATCTCCAGGGTTAGAATGAGAAGATGCAGCATAAACACTGACTGGAAATGGATATATCACCCAGAAACCGGTGCCCTGTTATCAGTTTCCATTTTCCATTTGCATTATTTACGATTTTCTTAACAAGCGGGGGGTTCAAGTACTGCGGCATGTAATGTGGCTTTTGCTCAGCCTAGTCTTCATTTCTTGTGCCGGAGACAGCTTTCCTCAGCACCAACATCCTAACAATATTGGATCCAAAACAGCTAGAATGTACTTACAGCCCTTCATGGGAGCAACATTTGACCCCATACTATGATCAGTGACAAAAATATTAGGTTTTAAGTTTTGAAGGTGCTTAAAGCATTCCAGAACTTAAAGATGTTCTTCTGAGTTGGTATTCTTAAGTATTTGTGAGCTTTGAATATTAATGTGCTATTTGACCAGATGATCCTTATAACCTCTCCTCATTCTATGTGTAAGATCAACTGAAGATATCTTGAACAGTCAGGATTAAGAACAAACCCTGCTTTTTGCTTAGTCCCAGCATATAAACGGCCATTATGTCCATTCCACACCTCTGAGAAACAATTACCTCAACACAGAGCAGGAACAGGGTATGTAGCATTGGTAGCTGAGTAGCAATCCATGTTTCAGAGCGATTCCATAAAGTTGCCGAAGGGAAAAGCTTTCACATTAAATGCAATAGCAGTTTTCAGTTTCATTACAGCGAAATCTCACATTGGGAAGATTGGAACCGACCCAAAATGAAAATCAAAATTGTATATTTTGATCTCTGAGCAATGGTAGAAAATTAGAACAAGTCCTTGCATTAAAAATGACAAAAAAGGACTTTTCCGAAATGTTGCATCTGCACTTTGTTCAGGTCATTGATCGCCTGCTTCCTTGATTTAACTGAGAGAATATTTTAGAGTTAACAGAAATTCCATTAGGCTTTGTCACCTGACCTTGGTTCCATGTGGTTTATATTTTGAACTGGTTTTAGGGATTCATTAAAGTCCAGAATTGGATGATAAAGCAATAATCACCAAAAGTTCAACCTAAGTGCAGATGGCCTATTCAAATTTCCACCACCCATGAGCAACACAGGATTCAGAATGTTTCTTTTCATCTTTTCCTAGTTTCCATTCAGTATGTTTTCTTTTCTATAGTTGCTGTTTACATTTTTTTGCTCCTGTCTTCAGTAAAATTAACTTTGAGGTGTTCTAAGATAGGGGCCTGAAGTGGGGGAATGTCCAATCAAGGGTCTATAGAGAACCAACAGAGGGATGGAATGATTTAGTTTTTTTCAAAGAGACACTGTGGTCTTCTTTTTATATCATGAATTTTATCTTAATAAAGAAAAAAAGCCATTGAGCTGCAAATTAATCTGCACTGCTCCCACTTACCTCTGAAACGTCGTCACTACCTCCTCCCATAGATGCTGCCTGGCCTGCTGAGTTCTGTCAGCATTTTGTGTTTTTATTTATTTCCAGCATCTGCAGATTCACTCGTCTTGTCTTTTACCATAGTGATGTGAGAACTTTTGCAACCTGCTGAAAAGTTAGGTGTGACTTTAGATTAACAGTTTACTCAATAAATAGCCCCACTGATTATACAGCCCTCCATTAGTACAGTTCACATCAGCATGGAAGTGCCTCCATTGCTTGAGTACCTCACTTTTGGACTTTTTCCGACAAATGATCTCAGTCTCAGATCTTACCTGTGTATTATACCATCTTCAAATAAGTTAAAGCACTTCCTCAAGAGTGTTTTCTACCAATACACGTTCCTTAGCAAACACTGCTGTATCCAACTGAACACATGCCCCCTTCTAGCCACAACCCCAGTCTCCATTCCTTCTCTTAATTTGCTCCTAACCCTTCTGCTTTTCTGCTTTCCGTAGGCAGTCCAGACCCAGATGAAGACGAGGATTTGATTACAGTGGAGTTTGATGATGGGGACACTGGTCGGATCCCCATTTCTCACATCCGCCTCCTCCCTCCAGATTATAAGATTCAATGTACGTAAATCCGATGGCCTCTGTTCAGGCTGCGCCCATTCACATTTGAGGACCCATATGGACGGATAGTGATAGAACGCCAAAGTATGTTGGCTGGATGTGAAAAGGTAGCTTCAGAATTGTAACAGAAAAAGAGCAGAGTTACTTTAAAAGCAGGCACAGCGGACATGTTTGCCACCCAGTGTTGCTGGCTGCAGTCCCCACAGAGTCACACAAAGTTCAGAGGCAGAAGGCTGAACTCACACTGGTTGTGCACCTTCGAGTTGAGAGTGAGGTCTCAGGAACTCAGGTGAAACATTTGGAGGCCCTGCTCCTAAAATGCCCTGGAAGGCTACATCTGAAAGCAAAGAAGGGACTGGAGTTTGTCTTTTGCCAATGTCTAGAAATGATTTGAACAATTGTGTAAATGTCTCTGGCTTTCAAAGCCATTTTTAAAAGTCATTAAAATTGAGATAAATATTAAAAATGCTTAAAATTGTTTATTAATGAAATAACTTTTTTAATGCAAGACACACAAAATGCTGGAGGAAATGAATACAGTCAATGTTTTGGGCTGCAACCCTTTGGCAGGACTGGAGAAAAAAAAGATGAGGAGTATATTTAAAAGGAGAGAAACACTGGATGACAGGTGAAACCGGGAGGGAGAGGGATGAAGTAAAGAGCTGGGAAGTTGATTGATGAAAGAGACAGAAGGCCATGGAAGAAAGATTAGGGGGAGGAGCACCAGAGGGAAGTGATGGGTGGGCAAGGAGATAAGGTGAGAGAGGGAAAAGGGGATGGCAAATAGTGAAGGCGAGGTGGGGAGGATGGGGGGGCATTACCAGAAGTTCAAAAAATCAATTTTAATGTCATCAGGTTGGAGGCTCCCCAAATGGAATATAAGGTGTTATTCCTCCAGCCTAAGTGTGGCCTCATAACGACAATGGAGGAGGCCATGGATGGACATATCGGAATGGGAAGTGGAATTAAGATATGTGGCCACCGGGAGATCCCGCTTTTTCTGGTGGATGGACTGTAGATGCTTGGCGAAGCAGCCACCCAATGTACATCGGGTCTCGCCAATATACAGGAGGCCGCACCGGGAGCTCCGAATACGGAATATGACCCCAGCAGACTCACAGGTGAAGTGTTGCCTCACCTGGAAGGACTGTTTAGGGCCCTGAATGGTAGTGAGGGAGGAGGTGTAGGGGCAGGTGTAGCACTTGTTCCACTTGCTCCTCACCTGGAGCCTCACTTCATCCCTCCAGGTTTCACCTATCACCCGGTGTTCTGGTGTTTCTCTTCTACCCCCCCCCCCCCCCCCCCACCTTTTAAATCTATTCCTCAGCCTTTTTCTCCAGTCCTGCCGAAGGGTTTCGGTCCAAAATGTCGACTGTACTCTTTTCCTAGATGCTGCCTGGCCTGCTGAGCTCCTCCAGCATTTTGTGTGTGTTGCTATGATTTCCAGCATCTGCAGATTTTCTCTTGATTATTTTATTTTAATCTCCACTGTCCCTTTACTTAATCTGCTTGCCTTGAATTTCCATTGAATTCATTTGGGTGTCTGATTCACCACCAGCTTTGACCAGAGAAGCAGTTCCCAAGCACAATGATAGAGGACCCTTTCAATCCAGGCTTCTGCTTTTGTCCAAAGGTAGAGTGTAGAGATCAAACTGAGACTGACTAAAATTCAAACTGCCTTTGTTGCTGACTTTAGCCAGCAAGATTCACCCCCAAATAAAGGTTTTCAGTATATTTATTTAGGTCTAGCTGAGCTAGTTCCAATCTATCTTGGATTCCCATTTATGTTTTGGGGTTACTAAAAGAAGCCTCATGTAAGATTTCAGCACACAAGACTGCGACCATTCTGTATATGGCCTGGTCTTCATAATGGACCAGAAAGTTTGCAGCTTTCTCCAGTGAATTCAGGTAACTAATTCCCTTGAGAGGTGAACTAGTGACCTCCTTCAGGTGCAAAACATCCTCCCTCACCCTAGATTTTTTTTTATTTTCCTTCTTTCGTTGCGTCTTTTACTGTCATGAGTAGCACAAATGTTAAAAGTGCGATGTTTGTCAGTGTCTGATTCAGAGACTGGCTTCCTCTTAACAGGTGCCGAGCCGTCTCCTGCCCTGCTGGTGCCCAACACCAAACGGCAGAGCAGGAAGTCCGTCAAGGATTCCACAGAGAGCAAGGAGACCGGCAACGCCACTGCATCCAAAAACAAAGGGCGTGGGCGGAAAACCTCCACCAAAGGCAAAACCGGTAAGAGGGTTATTAATTAGGCTTCCCTCGATGTACAGCTTGGCCGAGATCTTGTACGCATGCCTGTGGAAAGAAGCATTTCCTGTCATGGAGTGTTGTGAATCTGGATGGTTGTCACAGCAGGAGAAAAATCTGAGATTGATAAAACCTGGCGACGGGACAAAGACATGAGGAATGGTACAGATATACCCAAGGTCCAGCTAACAGGAGCAGCAGGGATTAAATAGCTTCTATCCATATGTGCCTCACTTAGCTTATTTAGTATTTATTGAAGTGTCCAAGAAGCTACATGTTGTTCTCAGTTCTGTTAGGAAATTATCTCAATCTGTGGACACTGTAATAATATAGAAAACATGGCAGTCAATTCACTCATAGCAGTGACACGATGGATTTATTATCATTTTAGAGCATAGAACAGAGAAGAGTACAGCACAGGAATGGGCCATTCGGCCCACAATGTTGTGCCAAACCAGCTAGCAAATCAAAAACACCCAAACACTAATCCCTCCTACCTACACCATGTCCATATCCCCCCCCATCCTCCGTATATCCATGTGCTTATCCAAACGTCTCTAATGTATGATGTCTAATTTATGGTTAATGAAATTTAAGAGACTACTAGACAGGTATATGGAGGAATTTAAGGTGGGGGGGATATATGGGAGGCAGGGTTTAAGGGTCAGCACAACATTGTGGGCCGAAGGGCCCGTACTGTGCTGTGATATTCTATGTTCTATGATGCTGATGAGGTCATTATTGGCGCCAGAAGAACTTATTGACCACTGTGTGTCAACTACAGAGTTTTTTAAGTCCATCTGAAAGGTCTGGCACGGTGGGGGAGGTGGGGGGAATAAAGGTAAAATACCATTAAGTAACGAGAGATTTTTTCCCCCTTTCTTCTATTCCCTCAGGAGCAGACTCGGTTTCAGACCAGGCTGAGATTACTGGTCTGACAGAAAGTCAGGGCAGCACAGAGAGCCAAAGTAAGCAGGTTGGCAAACCATCGAGGAAGTGCCTCCAGAAGAGGAGTGCCAGTGGAGTGTCACGCAAAAGCATGAGGGAGAAGAAGAAGAAAGTGAGCAAAGGAAAGGCCAATCCAAAGCAAGGCACACAGCAGCCTTCCGCTTTACCCTCTCCGGTTTTCGGGAATGCTCTTGGCACAGAAACGTACGGCGACCCGCCCGCTTCGTCAGACTCATTCATCACTTCCGAGACTGCTGGAGTGAAAGTGAAGACAAAGAAGGGGAAGAAGGCAGACGAGGAAACTCAGGAGTCTGGGACTGTTGGGAAGGGACTGAGGAAGCAGTTGGAGGCCGAGATTCTCATTAAACTTGACCACGAAGGGGTGATGTCACCGAAGACAAAGAAGACCAAAGCAATGATGATGGAAGACCAACACTTAACAGGTAAGGTGGACAGCAAAGCTTTGCTGAACTTACCTTATCCAGCAGCAACAGTGAGCAGCGACGCCAAGCAGAAACCCTCAAAGACTAAGGCTGCAAAGAAAGAGGCAAGCATCGCAGCTGCTTACTCTGGTGGGACGTACGGCAGCAGTTCTGATGTTATAACCAAGATGAAGAGCAAAGAGAAGGAAGACGGTGAAAGCAGTGCGAGCAGCAGCAGCAGTAGCAGCAGCAGCAGCCTAGAATCTGATGGTGAGGACGATCAACAGAACAATACAGGAGAGGCTCAGGGAAACAGCAGCACAACAAGCTCCAGAGCATCATCGCCTGTGTCTTCGTCGTCTCAGTCCTCATCTTCCAGTTCTTCCTCCTCTTCCTCTTCCTCCTCCAGCTCCTCCTCCTCCTCCTCAACCACCGACGAAGACTCCTCCTGCAGCTCAGACGAGGAGCTCAGCTATCAGTCCACCGTGGCGCCCAGCGTCCCCTCCGGTCAGCAGGCCAGTCCAGTGCCAGAGCCTCAGGCCCAGTGCACTCCCCAGCAGCCGGCCCAGAAGCAGAAGAAGCAACAGAGCAACAGCAAGAGCAAGGCCAAGAAGCGAGATGGCATCCACCTGCCCACAACGAAGGAGCTCGCCAAGCGCCAGCGGTTGCCGTCAGTGGAAAACCGGCCCAAGATCGCTGCCTTCCTGCCAGCCAGACAGCTCTGGAAGTGGTTTGGGAAGCCTACTCAAGTAAGTGCTTTTCATATTACACAAATTTAGTATCAAAAGTTCAACGGTACAATTTAATGTCAGAGAAATGAATACAATATACATCCTGAAATGCTTTTTCTTTGCAACCATCCACCAAACCAGAGGTGTGCCCCCAAAGAATGAATGACAGTTAAATGTTGGAACCCCAAAGTCCCCCCCAGCTCCCTTCCCTCCCATGCATAGGTGGCAGCGAGCAACAACCCCCCCCTCCCCCTCCCCCCACCGGCCAAAAAAAAGCATCGACACTGCCACCGAGCACTCAGCGTGAGCAAAGCAACGGGAAAGACACAGACTTGCAGTACCCCAAAGACTTGCCGTTTCACCCGGCATTCGACATACCACAGGTTCTCTCTCTCCCTAATAAGGGAGAAAGAGGTATCTCCATTTTCCCAGCAAGAGGGTTGACATAACAAACCACTCGCTGGTTTACGATGTTAAAAGTCCATTACGTTGCCTTTCTCGAGCTCTGTGCCTGAAGATCCCAAAGATCCCGGGTCTCCAGGCACACAGCAGATATCCTGACTCCCCCGACGACACACGGGTCTCCTGTCTTGACACTGACCGTTGATCCGCCCGTCTCCAGAGTTCCGAGGTCCTAGGCTTCCGAATTCGAGCTGAATTCTTAAGTCACGCCTTTGGTGTGCCGAACAATGACCGGCTTTGGAACCCCGAGAGTGGGTCCCCTTCATGCAAAGAACCATAGTCAGTGTATAACTCCAGGTCAGGGTCTGCCAAAGAACCCTAAATGGGAAAAATAGAGATATTAAAGATGGAAATAGAGCTGGTTCCAAAACTGTAAGCAAAGGAGTCGCCATTAGGCGCCATTAACCCTCCTAAGCTCCACCCTAATATCATAACGAATTTAATTCCTGGACCACCAGTTAAAGCAAGGTAGAGATTATAAAAACTGAAAAGTTTTCATGAGGTTCAGACTTTAATAAGGCATTTATATTTCTTTGGCATATTTGGTGCATTGGAGTTTGCATAGTTATGGAGGTGAGGGAGGGGCTGAGCTGTTGGAATATCTGGGTGTGTACAAGGTAGAGAGTGATGGACCTGCCAAGAAAATGGAATACATTCACAGCGTTGGACATCACGGACTTGAGGAGTATGAAATTGTGAGGGCTGGATGGGTTGCGAACACTGAGGTGCAATGTGCTTTCATCCGGATGACAGAATATTGGGCTGGAAGCTGTGCTGTGCAGCCAGATCACTGAGCACTGTTGTGTATTTAATGCATCAGAACCACGCTTTCTTACTTTCATTTCAGATCCTTTCTGTGCACCATGCATTTATACACAGAAGCTGCTACAAATACACAGCAACGTCAAGCAATCTGCTCGCCCACTTTGCTCATTTTGGTGTGATTAATGCAAAATAAAACACTGTGCGTGAGATTTGTGAGGATTATTGGCTTTGCAATGAGAAACCATAGTTAGAAGGTTAAAGTGCGACCCTTACTTAGGGGGAGACCCAACTTCATGTAGGCTATGAAAGTCATATAAACTGTAAGGTTACAAATCTGAACTAAAAATAATTAAATTGTACAGACACTCAACAGATTTGGAAGTGTCCATGGGCAGTTAAGCAATGGTTACACTTCAAGTTGGAGACCCTCCATCAGAACTGGGAATGAGATAAATTATTGATTTTAAGTTGCAAATTAAAACCATCTCCTGCTATGCAACTTAAAGTCTTTTTAACTCTTCCCTGGTTCTGATGAAGTGTCTACAATCTGAAACGTTAACTCTTGCTTCTTTTTCCACAGATGCTGCCTGACCTGCTGAGTGCTCCTGGCAGAAAATGTCTTTATGTCACATAGACAGCTGCTGGAGAGCCCAGGGTTTCCATCTTCTTCCTGGTAGATTCTTGTCTAAGTGCTCTTTCTTATCGATTGCTGGCAATGTCTTTTGGACCGTGACGGCATCCTGTCCTTGTCTATCAGGATTCTTTTCTCCATTTCCATGCATGGCCAGTGCACACAAGACGTAAGCAGAGAATGCTCCCAAGTGTGTGTCTGATCAGAGCACCAGAAGCAGGAGCTGCCAGAAACATCAAGCTGAAGTATAGATCATGTAGTCCAGATCGGCCTGCTGCCTGCAGCAACACAGGCGACAATGCATCCAAGATACACTGTCCCAATAATAATCCCAGTCCAGAACAGCTATAGGGTGTTAGATTCAGACTGATTCAAAATTGTAACATGTTTCCAATCTGCAAACTGAGTTTATCTCAGAAAACATAATTGATCAAGACGCAATTTAAGTCTCCAATCAAACGCAAGGCAAAAGAATGAGGTCAGATGAAGGAGGATGTATTTTCTTTGTGTAATCACTTGTTAGGATCTGCTAGAGAGGCTGATAGAACACTTAACAGGAAATTGAATAAATAATTGAAGGGGAAAGTCTGCAGGGTTTAATGAAAAGAACAGAGCATTTGGATAGACTGTGAGCGGAATTGCCTTGTGGCCCAAAATGTAAAAGATTTACTTGTATCTGTAATGTGAAATGTAAAAGCTTTACCGAACTGTAATCCGACTCAAAACCAGTCGCTATGCTTCAATCAGGTCACTCAGAAAAGTATACACAAACACGTGCACTCTTAATGAGCCTCTGCTGATCCTCACCATATCTTTTTACACCGCCAGATCAAGATAAATATTGCCAGACTTACTGTAAAACTATTCTAGATTTTGCTGAACCCTGGCTGAACATGTAATGAACCAAGTTCAAACTAAGTGTGTAAGTCCAAGTTTCAGTCTTTGGAGAATTAGGAATTCTGTTAATTGATTGACTTACATTAAATTACTGTCTCTAACTTATGACTGGTAATTGATTATACAGAGCCAGCATAGAGTTATAGATCTTGCCTGACACATCTGATCAGAGTGTTAGAAGCAGTGGATAGGGCAATATTTCCAGATGCTTCTTCCTTGGGCTTCCAGAGACACAAGACCCTCATGAGATCCTGTTAGCTAAGGTTGAAGTTGACAGAATTGAAGCCAGTTTAAAGCCTGATTGGGTGAATGGCAGAAAATAGGAGTTAAGGGAAAATGGCCAAGTTGGCAAGTGGTGAGTGCAGCTAAGAATCCGTGTTGGGTGTGAAGCTATCCACCATTTTTATAAACAACCAGATGATTGGATAGAAAGACACATAGAATCACTTCACTATAACACAAAGACAGGTGCCTTTGTAAACTGTGTAGGTGGAAGCATTAGCGTACCCTACACATACATGAAGTGCGTAAGCAAAACCGTGGTAGATATACTGTGATGTGGTTATATATGAAAACATTTTATTTGGACATAAAACGCATAAAACAAAATTCTGTCCAGATGAAGAGAAGTTCAATAAAAGTGAAGATTCAATCTATGTACTTTAAGAATATGCTATGGATAGGAACAAAAAGTGACTAATGATATACTCACTATTATTATCCAGACAGCAAGCGGTTTACTGAGATTAAGTCCGGACACCATATATTTACAAAGTATATATTGGCCAATGTGAGTGTGTCTCACTGTTATTCTTCAATAACCATGAAATTACTTGGACTTGCTAGGATTCACAAATAGATTCTTAATTTGCTTAGAATTTGGTAAGTTTGAGGTGATTCGACTGAAGTTTACAAAATATTTACTAAGGGGATTATAAGAGTGAACCGAGAGGAAATTATTGCTGCTTGTTCAGGCACTTGGAACTGAGAGCCTTCATTCTTGAATTTTTAGTTAAGTTTCAGAAACACTTCTGCATACAGATGGTGCTAGCACTTAGGAACTCTCCTCATCCAAGCATTTAATCCTGGATAAATTGTCATTGTAAATCTAACACAGATAGATTCTTATTGACCAAAAAGATATTAATAGATATGGAGAACAAAACGTGGAACTTACTCACACCCAGGGGTTAATTAACCTCCTTTTCCTATGTTTGGTCTGGCCTGAACTGGCTGTCCTCACCAGGCCTGTTTGGGTTATTCAGTACAAATAATTGCTGAAGCTCCTTCTCTGTGCAGCTCTTCACTGACTTCTTTTGGGTCTAAAACTCATTAAAATTGAATCAAGTCACAACAAGCAAACATACTTACATTGTGACCACAATTATTTTCATTTATTTCTCTTCCTACCAATACTGTCTTTAGTGGTTAACACATGCTTCCTGTCAGCCTCAGTCACACCCTACAATCAGTTCTGAGTTGTGAGTTGAACACAAATGCAACGGCACTCCATTGTAGTGCTGAGGGAATGCTGCACTGTCAGCCTTTGGGACCCAGCCTGGCCTTACAGATGTCCAGTATGTTGTGTGAACCCTTGAAAGCTCCTTAAAGATACTTTAACCATCTTCTTCTAACTCTGCATATAGATCAGTTTGTAGAAATGGGGTAGACTGATTATTATTAGTCTTTTCATGGGATGTGGGCAACACCCTCTGTTTCAGCATTTCCCTAGATGCCTTTCAAAGGTACTGATATGGTATCTTATTGAAAGTGGTTTGATAAAGCTTGTTAGAGGCTTGTGGAGCACCTCAGACAGTAGTTAATAGCCAGCCGTGTTGCTATGGAGACCAGTCTGTTATATTAGGTGGGTTTTTATGATAATCCAGTGGCTTTGTGGCCACAGTTATTGGTCCTAGACCAGAACAGGCAGAGGCTGTTGTCCATTTTCATGAGAAAATTGCTTTTAAATCATGCAGTTCAGACTAGATCACCTTAGCCACCATTTGTGGGTGATAATTTACTCAACAGAATTGGTTTGGGCACTTGACTTGCAGGACAAGGGGAACAGTCTGTTTGACTGATCCCTCACACCAGTTACCAGAGGAACTGAGCCACCCTGGTACCAGGATCAAGTGTCTTCAAAAGTTACATATCCAGTGCCTGCGCCAGCTTAGGGCTGTCATGTTGTGTATGTGCACTGAGTGTGGAGACTTCCATCACTACACAACCTAGCCTGTCTGCTCATGCTGAAGGAAGAGCAGAGCATGAGGGACACAAAGCATTGTGAGAGGAGCAGCAGGAAGTGACAGAATGAGCAAGGTTACCTGGGAGCTATCTCAGCCAATACCTTATCTCACAGCGGTGTGAAGGAAGGGGCCCAGATAGGTCGATACTTTTCATAAACCACAGTCTCAAATCCAGAAAAAGTGCCCTGCTCCATGCCCAATCTTTAATTCTAATAAAACAGCTGAGAGATTCCGTGTGATACAAACTTATCCCTTGTATTCACTCTTACCTAACTTGATCATAACTCAGTGAATGAATCCTTGATCCATGTAGTAAAATACCTTTGCATAACTGCTTTCAATAGCTTAGAGCTCAATTTTAAAAAAAATAAATTCTCACAGCCAGAGGAAGCAGTTGGAATGTCCTCTTGCCGTATTCTCTGGAGTGAGTGGGGGAGCTGTCATCCTCTGTGGTAGCCATAGCATGTATTTCTGCCATTTGGAGTTGCCTTTAAGGACTGATGGCCTCTGATTGCTGTACAGAGAAATGACAAAAGCTGGAGTCCAGTCAGGAGTCTTGTTTTAGTGCACGTTCTTTGGTGTAAACCACCCTCACATCCTTGTGCTTTCTTTGATGCGTCTTTAAGCTATTTCAGGACATATGAGGAGGCCTGATTGTGCTTTAGCCCCATATGCAGGAGCAACGTAGCACACAAAATAAAGGGTGAAATTTCAGTCTCTAGTTCAAAATGAATTTCAATCCTTAATCTACTTTTGATATGATGAATCGTCTCTTCTCAGGCTTCCAGCCGGGTACAGGTATTGATTTTAATCGATATATTGTTGACAAACTCTGCCATTCCTCATCAGGAATTATGCATAGGCACGTCTAGTCTGGTGGAGCAGTGTATATTGGCCAGAAACGGCGGAAACTCACATAAAGGGGCACAGGAGGTGTATCCTTTTGAGTTACTTGGCGGAACTGGCAGTAACAGAACATTGCATTTGCAATGGCTAGGGATCGACGGCGGCACAAAATTACTGTGCCACGCCAGTGGCTTTTGCGACCGCCTAGTGAAGGAAGCCATTGAAATAAAACTGGAGAAAGATAATTTTTAAGAAGAGGAAGATCTCGCTCTACGTGAGAACTAGAATTCGGCTGAAAACAAGATGGGACAGCTGAAAACGGATTGGATGAGGACTAACCAATCAGGAGGGATGGATGATGGGGGTATATATACCCCCAGACTAGACATGTTCAGGCATCATCCCTGATGAAGATGGCAGAGTTTGTCATCAAAACATTAGTTGAAATTGATACCTGTACCCGGCTGGAAGCCTGAGAAGAGTTCTTCAATTACAGCCTTTGCTTTTAGATCATTAGTCCATGTCTTTGGATCATAGTCCTGTATTGTACTTAGCCTATCATTCCCTTAATCATTCAGGCAAAGTGCTCAGAACTTCAGCTCACAAATGAGAAGCCATACTAAACAGTTATGGGAAATTTAAAAAAATATCCTTAACACTCAAATGAATCCCAGTAAAAGGAGCCAAGTAATCCAAGCTCGGAAGCCTGATGTACAAACGATGTTCTCGTTTGGAACTAGCCTTACCCTGTGACAGGGCAATATCGATTTCTGACCCAGAACAGTTCCATCTTCTCTTTTCTTAACGTCAGCCTCCGTATCAACAGTGGCTACTTACTAACTAATGGCAGGGTTTGAGGAAAATTAATGTAAATGCAGGAGGAAAAAAATCTTAAAATTTACTTAAGTGACAAATTGACTTTTTTTAAAACTCAAATTTTTGTATCTAATCTGATCATACAAGTTCTTTCAAATACATTTTTTGGGGATCTAGACATGCGCAGTAAGGCTAACTGCCTTTGCCATGGTGGTGGTAAGCCATTTTCTTGAATCGTTGATGTTCAGATGAAGGAGCAGCCACAGCACTGGTGGGAGTGTATTTTGGGATTGAGACCCAGTGACAATAAAGGACCGGCAAGTCAGGATGATGTAGGATTTGGAGGAGAACCTGCAGGTTCCATGTTTCCATGCTCCTGTCATCTTTGTCCCTTCTGCTGTTGAAAGCTGGGGGTTTGGAAGATGCTGTTAGAGTAGCCTGGTTGAGTAGTTGCCGTCAGTTCTGCAGATTATACATAGCACGACCACTGTGCACTGCTGGTGGTTGGTAGCATGCCAGCCAAGTGAACAGCTTTGTCTTGGGTAATACTGAGCTTCTTATAATTGCTGGAGCTGCCCTCATCCAGACAAGTGAGGAGCATTTCATCCTGTCATGGTTTGTGCCTTGTCGATGATGGAAATGCCTCGGGAGACCGGAAGTCAGTAGTGCACTGTGGGACAAACCCAGACTCCAGTGTGCTCTTGTAGGCTTTGTAGTTATTTAGCTGGCCATGTTGACCTGCTTCAGCAGGCAACAGAATTGAGTGATAGCTGCTGAAAAGTAATCTCCATGCTGTGTGACCCTTTGGGAAGTTGCAGATGCAATTACAACACTTTAAAAGCGTTTGAACAGGTACTTAGACAGTAAAGGTGTAGAGGGATACAGATCTAATGCATCCAAATTGGATTGGTTTAGATGGACATCGGAGGAGGATGAGATGAACCATGGGGATCTGTTTCAGTCCAATGATTATGAAATCGTTCTATGGAAAATGTTCTGCATTTAGTAATGGAAATTCCCTCACCAGTACAAATTACAATACCACCTTACACCGAAAATCAGAGTCTGAGAAGGAAGGTTATTGAACGGCCTTGCAATGTTTGCATTTGTATTTCCAATTCTTAAATGAAAGGTCTGAAAAATATCAATCCTGTAGTGTCCTGATACCTTAAAGTACAGATAAAATGAGTTTATTTAAGCTAGCTTTAAATTTTATATTAGTGAAACATCAGCTTGCGATTGAATCAGATGTGACACTGCCAGATATTTGCAGGGAATGACTAACATCTCATCTTTCTGCAGAGGAGAGGAATGAAGGGAAAAGCCAAGAAGCTCTTCTACAAGGCTATTGTCAGGGGCAAAGAAATAATTCGTCTTGGAGACTGCGCTGTCTTTCTCTCTGCTGGACGCCCCAACTTGCCTTATATCGGTAGAATTCAGAGTATGTGGGAGTCCTGGGGTAACAACATGGTGGTACGAGTGAAATGGTTCTACCACCCAGAAGAGACCAACCTTGGCAAGAAACTTAACGATGGGAAGGTGAGCTTGGAATACAAATCTTGACTTGTCTCAGAAATGGGTCTTCACCCATTCATACCGTTCAGTGAAGTCCAGGTATTCTCTGTCGGCAATGCTTTCTAGCTGACTCATTGACTCTGGAGTTTGAATTTGAGGGGTGTAGTTTTCAGGAGCCTCTTTCCATATAATGTATCCACAAGTTATGATTAAGGACTTGTGGATTTATACCTGTTTCTTCAGTCATCGCACTGCTAACTGCAACACCTTAACAGAAAACCATGCAAAAAATGTATTAAATAATTTAACATCTCAATATAATTAGATACTTACCTATTGACATTTCTTTTTCTCCCCCTTTCCTTCCTCCCACACTATCTTTCCTTTGTTATTTTCCCGAAAGCCTATACTTGCCTTCAGCATGGCTCCACATAAACTACTAATTCCCCGTCTACATCTGCATCATATGAAATTGGATATTTTTAGCCATCAATGAGCTGAATGTGGGTCTTTCCTCTCCCTCTACATTCACATATGTAGTTCGAGTACATTTCAGGGCACCAGGAATTGTAGGTAAATTTCCACCTCCCCAAGTCAAGAATGCCAGTGGCATCCTTACTGCTCCAGTTAAACATGAGGCTGGTCTCATCTCGAACCGACACTAATCCCCTTTCATCTCCCCGCATTCCCATCAACTCCCCCAGATTCTCCACTCGGCTTTACGCCAGTGAATACGGCTGAAGGGTCTACCAATATACACCCTTCGGGACGTGCAAGGAAACTCAGTGTGGTCACAAAGAGAATGTGTAGACACAGACAGCAGCAGAGGTCAGAACTGAAACTGCGTACCTGGTGCTGTGAGATATCGGCTCTTCTAGTTATGACACTGTGCAGCCTCCAGTTCTCACTAAAGGCTGTTGTGCCAGTGAGCTTTGAGCCCCATCATCACAGGAGTTAAGGGCATCACCATAGGATACATATCTTTTGCTGTAGTTTGGATTTAATGTTATCACTAAATTATGATCCTTAAACCAGAAAAGCTAGCAAAATAAACATTTCATCCATTTTAAAAGTAAAACTTATGATTACAGTTCAAGGGAAAATATACAAGTTGGTAGATCGAGCACGCAAGTAGCAGGTGAAATTTAACACGGAAATTACAGACAGCTACATCTCAATTGGAAGAATAAGGAGAGACAGCATAAACTACAGGCACAATTCTCAAAGGACTACAGGAACAAAACAATCGGAGACATTTTAAAATGGCAAGGCAGTCTTAAGAAAGCGTTTCAAAACACCTGCAGGATTTGGGCTTAATATACAAAGTGTAGAGAGCAAAAATAAGGAAGCCCTTGGAACCTGATCATGGTTCAGCCATAAATGGAATATTTGTCCAATTCTGGGTAAAGCACTTTGGAAATGATATTAGAAACCTCTTGCTTTGGCAGAAGGATCAAGAGCCACAGAATCAGAGGGATTCGTGTAAAAAAAAACACCAAGGTGAACATGATGAAAATGTTTCCATTGCCAGGGAAGATAGTGAAGTCAAGTTCAATCTGCTGCAAAAGGAACTGCAGGAAACTTTGAATGAATGGGAGTTGGGGAGGGAACTGGATTCCTCTTGCTGGGGCAGCTAGACTGGACAAGTGGACTGCATGACCCCCTTCCACGCTGTAATGTTTCTAAGATTTGTCTACTACTTTTTTTTTGAGCCGGCTAGGTTTTACAAGCCCTTTGCAGGTTTACGCAAATCCATAGCCAAGACAAGATTTCAGATGGACTCATTGTGTTCAGTCTATGGAACGGAATGTCACAGTCATTGTGTTCTCCTAATATAAAAGTGTTGATTATTTTTAGCAAGAGGGGTAAGAACCATAATCCACAGCCCTGAAGATAGATCTGAGCTAGTGCAACAGATCTTAACCAGCTAAGAAAAAAATAAAGAACGTTTTGGGTTGGAGAAGGAGAAAAAGGAACTTTATAGGTACTGTGTTCTAAATGGCCTCCTTCTGTGCTTTCAGATTCTGTAATCTTGTTCCTCCTTTTTGTCCCCTGTAGCGCGCCTTGTACCAGTCTTCACATATTGATGAAAATGATGTGCAGACGATCTCTCACAAGTGCCAGGTGGTCAACCTTGACCAGTACGAGCAGATGGTCAAGACCAAGAAATACCAAGACAGTGAAGACTTGTACCACTTGGCAGGAACCTATGAACCAACAACAGGCATGATCTTCAACACGGATGGCGTGCCCATCATTTGCTAGACTAGTAACAATGGTGAAATGCCAACTGGGGTCTAAGGCCTTTCAAAGACAAGAGTCTAAGTGTAGAGAGAACAAAGCGTTGAACTAAACCAGGAAATATTTGGCTAAAATGGCCTTCTCACTTTCCTTGGGTAGCTTTTGTTTCTCAAGAGCAGGACTTCTGCAGTTCCTACCAGTTCAGAGGAAGTTAGCTGACCTGCAATCAGAACCAGCCAGACTCCCCAAAGGCACGGGCAAAGCATGCTTTATGCACTTAATATGTATGAAGAGGATGGCATTATTTCTGTGTGTGGTCTGCATTATCTTTGGTCAGTGCTGTCTGGGTGGCATGCTAATGGCTACTCCATACTGATCAGCACCATGCCCATATAAGAAAGGCCAATAAACTCTGTTTCAAATCAGGCCAGAGATGGATGTTGAGCATGTCGATAAAAGTGAAACAAAAGTTTTAGAAGAGATACTATATTAGTGTATTTTTCTACAGCACAGATTGCTTCCTCTCAAACCTAACTGTGTTCAGTTGGGACAAGGGAAGTACTTTAATGTACAGTTTCAAATTGTTCTACGAATGTCGTGTATCAAATATCCAATTGAAGTCTTTTCTAAGGACTGTGAAATATGACCTATCAAAGAGATAGGAGGGGGTTAAGCTCTATTTATAGCTTGTGAGATCAATGAACTCTTCTAGATGGACTAATGTAAATTCACAGTGAACTCGAGCAGTATTTTGCCTAGATGGCAACTAAATAAGAAAACTATAGTGTTGATGGAAAGCACTTATTCACTGCCGAATGCCTTCTATGGAGAGCTGATTGCTGACAATCGAGAATGAGGAGGGAGATTTTCACATTGTTTTTATGTACATAGATACTTATATGTGTTGTACAGTCAATTACAACAAACCTTTGAATGCCACTTGCAGTTCACTCCATATTGGTATCAACTGCAGAGATTCATGTAAGGCCTCTTACGCAGCGAAAATGCGAACCACTTGCACTTGAACCCACGTCAGTGGAACGACAGTATACACTCTTTGTTGCAATGGAGCCCAAGGCATGTGTTTCCCACAATGCACCATGCTACTGAGCATGTTTAATAGACACAGCTGATATTAAAGCCCAGCACCAATTGAAAATTCATCAGATCTCTCGTGGAGATTTATCTTTGGCTCATAGCTAATTACCTTTTAAAACAGATACATCTGAAACAAAATATTATGGGAGCTTGTATCAAATAACATCAGCAAATATCAAATGCACCGAAAGTATGCCTGTTGAACAAATTACTCCATGTCGGGAGTTACATTTAAAAGTCACTCGAGTTTGACTATAAATTAATTGTGTTTTATTTTTCTGGGCTTCTAAGTGCATTAAAAATAAGTTTTAAAGAAATTTACAGTGAAGATTGTTTTAACAAATAAAACATTTTAGCCCTTTGTTTAAAACAAATCAAGTGATTTTACCATTCCTTTTCATTTTACCAATAAGTTCTCTAAATTACTTCTTCAAAAATACATTGTTTTTTGAACTGAACGTTCAGTTGTGATGCTACCTTGAAGCAAAAATTTAGTGTGATGCTCTTTTAATGTAAAAAAATGTTGGAAGTGACAATGGCAGGCGGCAGCAAACAGGCAAAGTGTGCTTGAGCCTCTGCACTTTCCACCTGTCAAAGAAGAGCAGACTGTGTCAAAGGTGCTGGAACATGAAGGGTTTTCAATCATATTGTTTGAGGCAGACAATTTTCACTGAATGTAGTGCACACTTGTCACTATAGCGACCGGTTTGTGTAGTGAGATTGTCATCATGCTTAACCGCATTTTAATTAACCTCTGGATTCCCCAGAAGCTGCAATTACAATGTTAATTAACACTGCCGGGTTGGAGTCCCGCCGCAGCTCCTTTGCGGCATAGCCCTTCTTTTTGTTTGAGCTCGTCAACGGTTTGCACCTCAAGTGGGATTGTAGAAAAGAAATGCACATAGAATGTATAAAATTAGCAAAGACTTCAGAAAAGTTTATTTTTAAATTGGGGGAAATAATTAATAAAAATATTGGTCAGACAGAGTCACAAAGAAACAAAAGAAGAACTGTGATTGAAATTTGACTTTGGCAGCATCATAAAGTCAAAAACACTGTCTGTGGAGCCAGTGTAAAACAGACAGCAGATACAAAGTCACCCATGTTGAATTCCTGACCCAATACCTAATTAAAGACTTTATTGGTCACTGGAGGGATCGATGAGGATTGCTTCAAAGCATATGCTGGTATCTACTTCATTAGTCAGTGAATAGTCTGTTTAAATTTGAGCTCCCCGGTTCACCTTATAAAAAAATAATCACATGTTTTTTTTTATTAAAAAGAAGTAGAAATACTAAGGGAAACTAAAAGTTCAGTGTTTTGTGATGTCATTGTGCATACAATGACATCATGATTTCAAAGACCATTTTGCAAAGGTCTTACAGCAAATATTGAATGTCTATATTTTTAAAATTTCATCTGGTCTTCTTTATAAGCTTTAAATCACCACACAGTTTGTTATTTTATTGACATCACTGGGCAGATTGCCTGAGATAAGTGACCATAAATGGATTACCCTAAAGCGGGTAAAGAGCACTGTAGAACTGGAGATGGAAATGCCCACCAATGTGGTCAGAAGTGCTCAGGGGTACAGAGGGTGGGGTCTTCCCACTGGATCTGCCAATGGCACATTCAACCGGAGAAATACTTGGTTGGTGGTAAGGAGACAAAATACCTTCAGCTGAATTCAGATCCGATGACGCTTACACGCATTTTTGTGATGATTGAGCTATTCTAAGGTAACTTCAGTCTCAGTAATGTCTAGGGTAGCGTACTTCAAGAAAATAGTTTAAAAACGATGACACTTTAACTCCCTCCTGTTAATCAGTAAGTAATCTGTAATGAATTCCTGCTATAATATGGAGGATTGTATTCATGTTTGTAAAAAGCCACTAATTTTTTAAAAAGAGGATTGTAACAATGAAATCACTACCTGTTCCTAATTTTGCTTATCCTGGTCCACACATACCCCTTATTAAAGAAAACAAGCTCCTCGGTTCTAAACGTGCAATACTGTTGACTGACCGGATTCTCCAAAGTAGCTGCTAGTGGACGATAAAAGATTTTTTGTAATTTTGATTACCATGAAAATAGACAGACATAAGCAGGCAGGAGGCTGGTCCACCATGAGTCCTTGCTTTGTGGATTTCCTTCAACAGTCAGTGTGTTCCTGTTATGTGTAAAACAGTTTAAGAACAGTTAAGGGGTTTAAAAAATTATTTTGGAAATTAAAAAAAAAGCATCAAACCATTTTGTAAATGAGCTGTGGGGGGGTGGGGGTGGGCAGTGGTGGGCACATCATGTTTGATTCTGTTTGTATAAACATTTAATCTTGCGTTTGAAAGGGGGAAACACTGATAGTGTATAAAACTCATGTGGAACTTTTTATTGAAACGTCAGAGTTTTACAAAGTGTTCCTTTTGAAGCATTTTAGTAACTCAGATTTTTATACTTTATTCATCAATAAACAGAATATAAAAATAAACATGTTTGGTACGTGTACGTGTCTGTGTGAGCATGTCTGTTTGATCTTTGGAATATTGTGTTCATGAAGAAAGGCACGAGAGGAAATCACCCAATATATCTTGGGCAATTTATTTCCACTACAGGTCTTGAATAGAAGGGCTTGAGGTGAGTTTTCTCTAAGCATTCTTTGATCCTATCTAGCTTAAGGCAGGTTTGTGTGTGCTTGAAAATGGAGTCTGGAGAATTTCAGGTGAATGCGTTAACCAAAGGACTTTAACCTGATGTATTTTGGATATGAGTGTTCATGTACATTTATAGTGAGTGGTTAAATCAGTCAATGGTCTTTGAACCCCACAGTGGCAAGCTTATTATTGTTAGCAGGGCAGGCAGTTAACAAGGTAAAATAGATAGGGACAGAACGAGGACTTGAGAATCTCAATCACAGTGTATCTAGACTGGGCCTTAGCAGCCTTGCTTTACTTCCTTTAAAACCACTTGCGAAAATCTATCAATGTCCTTCCCTTAACTTCCAAAAGTGAAAATATGAGATACACATGTAAATTTGGTCTCTGTGGCTAGAAAGAACCGTGTCCTTTTCTATTTTCTTGCCTTTGATACAATCTGTCTGCTCTAGGTTTTGAAAGGGAGAATCGCCACATAACCACCAACTGACCTAACCTACCCCCGTCCCCCAACTCTGTCATTCCTACTATTGGTCACCCACTCTTGTGATGTTTCCACTTCAATTGAAAAGCAAAGCAACAGGTTATTAAAATCCCTATTATTAGTGACATGGGAGAATTTCAAATGGATATACTAACTAAGTTTTAGTAACTTCGGTTCCCTTGAAAAAGTATTTATCCCTCCTTGGACGTTTTCATGTTTTATTGTTTTACAACAGTGTTTTAATTTGACTTTTTTGTCACTGATCAACAGAAAAAAACTCATGTCAAAATGAAAACAAATCTCTACAAAGTGATCTAAAGTAATTACAAATATAAAGCACAAAATAATTGATTGCTTAAGTATTCACACCCCCCCCCCACCCATTATAGTGACACATCAAATCATCACTGGTGCAGCCAATTGGTTTTAGGAATCATATAATTAGTCATTTGGAGATCTGTTTTTGAAGACCTATGTGCAGTCAAGGTGTTTCAATTGATTGTAGTAAAAATACACCTGTATCTGGAAGGTTCAACTGCTGGTGAGTCAGTATCCTGGCAAAAACTACATTGAATTAAATCCAATTGACATTATTACATCTTTTCATATGCATGAGTAGTAAAAATCTTTACGTTACATCTCTGTATAAAGGTACAATGTGCAATTTGTAATAAACTGTATGTACAACAGTACAGTCAATATAACATAGAATTACAATTGTATCAGCATGATTTAATCAGTCTGATGGCCTGGTGGAAGAAGCTGTCCCGGAGCCTGTTGGTCCTGGCTTTTATGCTGTGGTACCATTTCCCGGATGGTAGCAGCTGGAACAGTTCGTGGTTGGGGTGACTCGGGTCCCCAATGATCCCTCGGGCCCTTTTTACACACCTGTCTTTGTAAATGTCCCGAATAGCGGGAAGTTCACATCTAGATATGCACTGGACTGTCTGCACCACTCTCTGCAGAGTCCTGCGATTCATTGAAGTACAGTTCCCATACCAGGCAGTGATGCAGCCAGTCAGGATGCTCTCAATTGTGCCCCTGTAGAAAGGATCTGGGGGCCCATACCAAATTTCTTCAACCGTCTTGAGGTGAAAGAGTCATTCTTGTGCTTTTTTCACCGCACAGTCAATATGTACAGACCACATGAGATCCTCAATGATGTGTATGCCAAGGAACTTAAAACTGTTCACTCTCTCAACCCCAGATCCATTGATGTCAATAGAGATTAGCCTGTCTCCATTCCTCCTGTAGTCCACAACCAGCACCTTTGTTTTTGCGAAATCGAGGGAGATGTGGTTTTCTTGACATCACTGTGTCAGGGTGATGACTTCTTCTCTGTAGACTGCCTTGTTATTATTTGAGATTAAAATCCAAAAAATAATTCAATTAAATGCTACTATTTGCTGTAGTATCATCAGCAAATTTAATTAGCAGATTGGAGCTGAGGGTGGCGACACAGTCATAGGTATACAGAGAGTAAAGGAGGGGGCCTAGGACAGCACTGAGGGGCACCTGTGTTGAGGGTCAGAGGGACAGAGGTGAGGGAGTCCACTCTTACCACCTGACAGGCATGAAGACAAAAGAATACTCCAAGTAACTCCGCAAAAAGATTATTGAAAAGCACAAGTCAGGAGACAGATACAAGAAAATTTCCATCATTGAATATCCCTTGGAATACAGTTAAGTCAATCATCAAGAAATGGAAAGATTATGGCACAGCGTAAATCTGCCCAGAGCAAGCTGTCCTCAAAAACTGAGTGACCGTGCAAGAAGGGGACTAGTGAGGGAGGCAACTAAGAGACCTGTGACAACTCTAGAGGAGTTACAAGCTTCAGTGGCAGAGATGGAAGAGACTGCGCATACAACAACTGTTGCCCAGATGCTTCACCAGTCACAGCTTCATGGGAGAGTGGCAAAGAGAAAGCCACTGTTGAAAAAAAACTCACATGAAATCTCAGCTAGAGTTTGCTAGAAGACATATGGGAGATTCTGAAGTCAGCTGGAAGAACGTCTGATGAAAATTGAGCTTTCTAGTCATCAGACTAAGCACCACACATCATCAAAAAGTCACCATCCCTACCGTGAAGCATGGTGGTGGCTGCATCATGCTGTGGGGATGCTTCACTGCAGCAGGCCCTCAAAGGCTTGTGAAGATAGAGGGTAAAATGAATGCAGCAAAACACAGGGAAATCCTGGAGGAAAACCTGATGCAGTCTGCAAGAGAACTGCGACCTGGGAGAAGATTTGTTTTTTAACAAGACAATGACCCCAAGATAAAGCCAAAGCTACACAGGAATGGCTTAAAAACAAAGTTAATTCCCTGGAGTGGCAAGTCAGAGTCCAGACCTCAAACCAACTGAGAATTCGTGGCTGGACTTGAAAAGGGCTCACGACCCCCATGCAATCTGACAGAGCTTGAGCAGTTTTGTAGAGAAGAATGGGGAAAAATTGCAGTGTCCGGATGTGCAAAGCTGATAGAGACCTATCCACACAGACTCAAGGCTGTAATTGCTGCCAAAGGTGCATCTACTAAATACTGATTTGAAGGGGTGAACATGTATGCAATCAATTATTTTATGTTTTGTATTTGTATTTAGATCACTTAGTAGAGATCTGTTTTCACTTCGACACAAATGAGTCTTTTTCTGTTGATCAGTGTCAAAATAAACAAATTAAATCACTGTTAATCAGTGTTATAATACAATAAAACTTGAAACCTTCCAAGGGGAGTGAATACTTTTTATAGGCACTGTAACTTGTCTAGAAATGGGATTGTTGCAGCCAATGTTTATATGTGCATCACATGCAAGAGGGAGTTTTCCAAAGTTTCTCCACTGCCAGCTTCCAAACACAGAGCTTCTCTACCTTCTAGACCCGTCACAAGTTTCTGGTCTCCCCCCACAGTCAGATGTCTTCATTCCCCCGCTCTGACAGCTCTCTGTACATTTTAACCTAGATCTCTGCCCAGAAGCAAGTGGTGTGAGGTGGGGTCACCCGTCCTTTTGGTATGTCCTGCCCCACAGATGTCATCTAGATGGAGTGGAAGGAGTAGCATTGGACATCTTTGACATTGACTCCAGCTCCATGAACTCTTGTGATATCAGCTCTAATATGGTCAAAGAATCGCTGCGTTGGTAATTAAGAAAAGGTTTCTTTGTCCATATTAGACTTAATGCCAAGGCTTTTGACGAACAAATCTGGCATATTATCCATAAATGTGAATCTGTCAGTGCAACTATGCCAGGCTGCTGTTCAAATATTCTGCATGACAGCTATCCCAATTCAGACAACAGATCCCAGATGTTCATGGAGAGGACTTTGCAAGGTCAAACTGGGGTGGGAATGAATTTGAAGTCAGGTGATCTGCTTATTTTTTTTCTTTCTGAGTTTTAACATAGTAGCAATGGCACTGAGTGGAAGACATGCAAGAGCTAACTAAGGAGAATGGATCTGAGCATGGGCTGGGGGAGGTCACATATTGACCAGGAGGAGTAAGGAGGCAAAGTCCCTCCCCTGAAGGACGTTGATGAACCAGATGGAATTTTATTGACAATTTTGTACTTTTTATGCTCACTTTAGTGAGATGATTTATTCACATTCGATATTAACTGAATGCAGAGTTCACAGGTGGTGTGATCTGAATTCAGATTGTTAGTGCAAACCTCTGGATTATTACTGTGATATCTTTACCACCCCACCACCACTGGAAGGCAAAAACATCAAGACAGAGTTTGATCAAGTGTGGCACTACGAAGCCCTGGCCAAATCGAACGAAGCATCCCTGTTGTTTGGTAACCCATCCTCAGCCGTGAACATTCATTCCATTCACCTCCGGTACAAGTGCCTGCAGTACGTCTCATCCACACTCGCCCAGGTTAGTCCAGCAGCATCTCCCAATTTTGCAAGCTCTAACGCGGAGAGGAAGGGCAGCAGCCCAGTGGGACACCAAGGTGTACAACACCACAACTTGAAGTAATTCATTGTCACTGAGGTTTAGTCCTGGAACTCTTCTCAGAATCCAATAGTTCAGGCTTGCTCCCACCGCTCAGGGTCAAAATGCAACATCAATTAATGCTGGTCTTGCCAGCAACCTCCAAATGCTGGAAAGTGAATGAAGAGATAAAATTGGGTCTAATAGTCTTACAAATGGGTCTAATTCCTGGCCTTCTGCCTATCTCGTTAGACTCGCCCTGCTCCCATAGGCAGAGGCTTCACAAGGCAAGCGGTTCACCTGGCTAAAGATTTAGGGCGAGGCGATGATATCAGCTTTCCAAGGTTCAGCGGTCCCAGCGCATTGAGGTAATCGGCTCGTGAGATGATGTAACTCACTATTTTTGCTGTTGAAGCCTGATGTCAGCCTGCTCTGGGACTGGAACCTCACCACCTTCATGCCTGACCGTATTTTGGTGATGGGTAAAAATCGAGCACTATGCACTCAGTTCACCACTTTCGCACAGATGGACTACATTCTCGGCATTAGGACTACAGAATGCTACGGCTGTGTTACTCGACTTGCTATCCAGACACCTGCATTAATGATGTGGATGCAAAGGTTGAAATCCTATCGGAACAGCCAGGGACTGTAAATTAGTTAATTAGATTAATTCCGGGATGATAAACATCCCTGACTACGAAGCTATACTATTGTAAAACTCACCTGTTTTAATAATGATGCTTAGGGATGAATAACGGGCTAATTTGGCCCTTACGTAGCTGCAGACGTATGGCAGACTCTATGTTCTCGCATCTCTTTGGCTCCCTTCGGTTTCACTGCCACTGCAAGACTGGTGCCTGTCTAGGAACATTTCAGGTAAAGTAACTTTGCTCAGATATCCATTTCACATTGAGCCTCCTAGATCCAGTGGCTTGGTTCCTCCCAACACCACTACCTTACCAGGGACATAACTTTCACTCAGTCTCACTGGGAGGAGTGCACCACTGAAGGGCTGTATTATCTCTCACTGGAATATGCTCCTTCGCATTCGGGCCATGCTTAACTGAACTACTGGGAGAGGCAGTCACTATTTTACTCCAGTCACATAATACTTCTCCTTAAAAACATTTGGGTTATATAAAATAGTATATCCCTACAAGAAGTGAAATTCAGTGACAAATTGGGGCCAGGTGGTGCTCATAAATCTGTCAAGATACACATGACTGATTTATCACATCAAACAGACACCTTGATTGTTTTATAGCTTAACGACACATGCAAAATGTGCCACATATCTGCAAAATATTATAAATAAAGTCCAACCCTGCAATATGATTCTTAGGGATTTTCTGTGCATGAGATTTGATGTGGAACAATTGATAGCTTAATAAATTTTGGTTAAAATTAATTATTTATAAGTTATATTTCCATGGCACCTTTCACAACCCTGAGCAGGGCCAAGTCCTATGCGTCCAATGAATTTTGATATGTAGCCAGGAGGTTAACATAGGACACATGACAACTAACTTTCATATAGCATGCTCCAATCTTCCACCATCAGTAATATAACAATGATAGGCTTTATTGATGTGAGTTAAAGGTTAAACACTAGGTCTATCAGGTTCATTCTGCCCACCCTATTCTAGCTGGTTGCTTTTCGGAGATGATGGGACATCAGTTTACATTTCATGTGAAAGGTAGGACCCCCTGTGCAACAGGATTTTGGCACTACAGTGAAACGTCATCTGACAAGTACTCCACTGAGTAGAAGAGCAGGCTTCCTCTCAGCTGAACCAGAACCCTGGCCCCATGAGCTGCCTGGAAAACTCATATCAGAGTCCAACGAGGCAGCACAGACTCACATACACTCAGTGGCCAGTTTATTAGGTACACCTGTTCGCTAATGCAAATATCTATTCAGCCAATTATGTGGCCGCAACTCAATGCATAAAAGCACGCAAACACAGACAAGAAGTTCAGTTGTTGTTCAAACATCAGAAAGGGGAAGAAGTGTGATCTAAGTGACTTTGACTGTGGAATGATTGTTGGTGCCAGACAGGGTGGGTTTGAGTATCTCAGAAGCTGCTGTTCTCTTGGATTTTCACACTCAACTGTTTCAAGAGTTTGCAGAGAATGGTGTGAAAAACAAAAAAAGCATCTTGTGAGTTGCAGTTTTGTGGGTGAAAATGCCTTGTTAATGAGAAAGGTCAGAGGAGAATGCCCAGGCTGGTCGAAGGTGACAGAAAGACATCAATAACTCCAAGAACCACGCGTTACAACAGTGGCGTGTAGAACAGCGTCTGTGAACACGCAGCACATTGAACCTTGAAGTGGATGGGCTACAGCAACAAAAGATCATGAACGTACACTCAGTGCTCAGTCTATGAGGTACAGGAGGGGCACTGAATGTAGGTTTGCAGGTAACGTGCCTGCTACGTCCACACCAGATGAGACCTGCTGCATACAGTGGTCACATGGAAATGGAAGGGGCCAAATGGGTGTGACCAGAACACCTTTGTGTTTAATATCGTATAACATACACAGAAAATCCTAGAAACACTCAACCGGTCAGCATATATGGGAAAACAGTTAGCTGTTGTGTATTTAATATTGCAATTATATTTGAGTAATCCTGTATTGATTGATTAAGCTTTCCTGTCCATTTAAATAATTAATTATGGATTATATATAAAAATATGTTAATTGCATACATCACCACGCTACCACTTGATACGTGCGTACCTCGCTTAAAGTAAAGCCAAAGTTAAACCTGCATTCCTGGACTCCCGCATGTAAGGCCCTGGTTAAAATTGTATTTCTACTGCTATGCTGTTAGGCATCTTATTTTAGCAGTTTTCTGCAAATGCAGCATTTTCTGTTATTAAGCTTCATAGACTAATGTTTTGGCTTCAGCTGAGATAAGGAGCCATTTGCCCGACTTAGGAATGTCGTGTCAGCCAATCAGGTTTCGCTTGGTAGCGTTGTTGTAACCTTCTGTCCAGTGGGATGCTATGGGACTTGCAAGAGATTTCGGAGGGACGTTGATCTGGTTTTGGGTCTTTTGTTGGGAGGTGTGAGAAGAGCACCAGGGAAGACCCTATGCTTGGTGCAGAGGAATGGTTCCAAGGAGGGAGTGCCCATGTTTCTGAGTTAGCCGGTTTATTTGCAATGTTCTTCAAGGGAAGTTTGTACAGTGCCATGAGTAAAGCGATACACCCAACTACTTCAGAAACGAGCTCCAATGTTACGTGCACTGGTTTAACTGTAATGGGTCCTTTTTCGTTCCTTTTTATGTTAACTGTTTGTTAAAGTTGAAAAATCTGTAAATAAACTTCCACTTTAATTTTATACTGGTGTAAGGTCTTATTTCTTTGGTGAATGATAACTTTGCATGGGGCTACATTTACACAGCACTCACCATAATTTCCGTTCCCTTATCGGGAACTTTCCTGTTGGGTCGAACCCGAATCAAACTGATCCTAGACATGCGCTGCTTATTGAAGGTGGCCTTCTCACCGTTACCCATGCAATGCGGAGTCACATGGCTGTTAGCCAGGGTTAGTTAACGAGCCACATTGACAGGGTTACGTGTTTTCCTTTGAATTACCTGAATATTTTGAAGTTACAAAACATAACATGGGCGATGAGGTATTTTTAAAACAAACTCAAGTCTGCTATTGACCTGCTAAAGCGGAGCGAGGTGCTTGAACTAAAAAAAATGCGACGAGGGATGGCTGAGCCTAAAAGATACGGCCCCACAAGTTTAAAACAAAAACAGCCAGCTCATGCTCTTTGGAAGGGAAGACACGATCAAGTTTCAAAAAAAAGCTGTAACTAGAAGAATACACAGGTTCATAAAGAGAACAGAAGAACTTATGGGTTCGTAAACCATGAGTACCAGACAAAGATTGACAAGTTTGATTACACGATTGGTAATTGGCTCATGTATACTGAGCTTTTGGAACAGTATTTTGAAGCAAACGAAATAACCAACGAGAAGTGTGGGTCAATTTTGCTGAGTGCATTAGGTTTAAAAGCACACAGTTTGCTTCTAAGTTTGACTACTCTAACTAAACCTGCAGAAATGAGCTTTGCTACTATTGTACACATTTAATGCCAGAACACTTAGAGCCAAAGCCATTGTTGATTTTAGAATACCTCAGGTTTTATAAGCGCGGTCAAAAGGAGAGTCCATTCCAACAAATGTGGCTGAATTGAAGAGATTGTCTGAACATTGTCAGTTCAGTGATGGGCTTAATGATGCACTGAGAGATTGTTTAGTTTGTGGAATATTACAAGAAAGTATTCAAAAACAGTCCCGACTGATGTACAGCTTATATTTAAAAGAGTAGTGAAAACTACAGTTTCAATGGAGACCGCAGACGGAGATGCAATTGAGTTAGTCAGGAATAAAAGTGAACGTAAGTAAAATTGCAATGTCTAAACAGAGATCAGCCTTTCTGAACAAATGGTGTTACCATTGTGGCAGGGGCTCACATACACCAGATCAATGCAGACTTAAAGGTGAAACTCGCAAAAGAGATACAATTAAGTAGCGCACATAAAAAGATCATGCTGGGCAGATAAAAATAAATGGACTGCACAGAGAAGAGAAAAAAGATAAGAAGTCAGGGTGCAGTTTCAAAAAGAGCACTAGTCTGCTTGCTGTTAATGAAAAATCTGATAATGATGGGAGTGATGCAGGCCCATAATGATGGATTGATCAGCTTGTCATGCACTGTTCAACATGTCCAGAAGATGCCAAGAACAGCACCTCTCCATCCCTGGGAATGGCCTGCATTGCCCTAGCAGATGATTTAGAGTGTATGTGGATTTTGCCAGACAGTTCATGGGCACAAATTATTGCAACTACAAAGTGGCCAGCAATGTTCTCAATAGCCTCCACTACAACCTCGCACACTGCTGATATGTTGAGAAGCCTTTTCTCAAGGACCGGCGTTCCAGAACACTAATCTGTGACAATGGACCACAGTTTTCAGCAGAACGGTTTCAATCATACCTAAAGAAGAATCGAATAAGACATATTACATCTGCACCATGCCGCTCAGCTACAAATAACTTACTGGAAAGATTTGTCTGGAGTCTAAAGAACGCACTGCGAGCAACGCGAGCAGAACACGCTACACTGACACTGAATCAGAAGCTCGCCAATTTCCTCCTTGCATGTCACAATGCGACGCATACCACAACCGACAACTCACCAGCTTCGCTGGTCCTGCGCCATCCCTTGTATTCACGCTTGGATCTCCTCAAACCCAGCCTCAGAAGGAGGATGCAGGACCAACAGCCGAGACAAATGGCAGGCTCCTCAAACAAGGAGTGTCAATGTTTCACTCCTGAACAAATACTCCTGGTGATCAAAAGTGGGTACTTGGAAAGATGAAAGAGAGAACTGGACCGTTCTCCTACACAGTGGAGATTGAGTCTGATATCACTTGGAGACAACACATCAATCAGTTGAGGAGAGCAGAGATAATTAATAGAGCGGAAAGTTGGCTACTGCTATCAGAACCACTTCCTGCAGTCTCAGAGTCAACTCCTACAAACACCACAGAGGAGGCCCCAGAACTTGAGATTGTTTCACGGCCACAAGTCTCACCTGCCAAGCAGAGTGATCTCCTTTGTCAGGAAAAAGGTTATCCCACGAGTAAGAAATCCTCCACTGTGATTAAATCTTTTGAAATGAATTGAACTACTTAAAGTTTACTACACTGTGGATGTCTGTATCGTAGTTGTTCTGTATGACATACTGTGTATATGGTTGATACACTCTCTATTGAGTTGGAGTTTATGTCTAAGCAGGTAGGAGTGTTGTGTATTTAATATTTCAGTTATATCTGAGTAATCTTGTATATACATTGGTTGATTAAGCTTTCCTGTTCGTTTAAATAATTAATTATGGGTTATATGTAAAATACTTTAATTGTGTATGTCACCTCGCTTAAAATAAAGTCAAAGTTAAACCTACATTCCCGGTCTCCCGTGTTTTCTTTTGAATTAGTTTAATATTTTGAAATTACAAAACATAACATTAGCATTTAAGGTCATGGAGTCTTTGTCTACTTATTTCATTTCCCATTAGGTTTAAATATCTTTATTTTGAGTTCTTTTTCTGATAAGTGTCTTTTTAATACTAGTATTTTGTTTTTAATAATGATGAGCCCTTTCAGGTGCTCTGAATGACAAACTTGCCACTTCACTGACAGCTCTGACTGCTGATAAGGCAGAAGGCCAAGGAAGCAGAGCCATGGCCAATCAATGAGCTGGGCTTCCTGCCCTCTCTGCCAGTGAAAAACTGCATTTAGGACCACGGTAACAGGAGAAATGCAGGCAACTACTGATCTCAGTCTAGATGGATGATGTGTTCCAATTTGTAGATTTAGACAGTCTGATAACCAACCTTTGTAGTTTAGGGATGTTAACAAAATCCCTTGTTAGGCTCTGAATTGAGGGAATGTAGAACTAATGTCAATGGGTGATTGATGGTTAGCACCGACTCTGTGAGCTGGAAGAATCAGAATCAGGCCTGCTTTTGTGTGGCATCTCCCTATGATTCTGCCACCGCACAACATATACAGGCTGTAACACACAAATTAAACACGTATTTTGGAGAGGGATTTAATTAGTTTGCAAAATTCCAAACAGTTTGGACATAGGGACAATTTTCCTACTGATTGAGCAATCTAGAGCTGGGGCTTACAACAGTGATGGTGATTGGAGAAATGGGACATCAGAATGTGGGACGAGGGGTTCACACCAGCAACAATCTGAGGTCACTGCCAGAGGCAATCAAGAAGGAGGCAGGTTTGTTAGAGTCAAGGTCAGCAGTCCCATGAAGGAGAAAAGCTCCTGTTCTTCATCAGTAATAGATATTTGATGTGGTTCCAATCCAGCTTTGTGCAATGAAAGTACTGTTGTCCAAGGACATCCCCCCCTACCCAGTAAAGTGATTCCAGAATCACAATGGCAATTCTTTCTGCAACACTTCATGGTGTTTATGGGCAGCGGTTAGCGCAATCACTTTACAGTGCTAGTGATCACCGAACAGGGTTTGATTACCACCACTGTAAGGAGTTAGTACATTCTCCCCATGACTGCAGGTGCTTAGAGTCCTTCCACATTCCAAAGACATACGGGTTACGGTTAGGAAGCTATGGGCATGCTATGTTGGCAACGGAAGCATGGCGACATTTGTGAGCTGACCCCAGGACAATCCTCACTGATTTAATGCAAATAACGCATTTCACTATATGCTTTGTTGCTTTGAAGTACATAGAAACATAGAAAACCTACAGCGCAATACAGGCCCTTTGGCCCACAAAGCTGTGCTGAACATGTCCTTACCTTAAAACTACCTAGGCTCACCCATAGCCCTCTATTTTTCTAAGCTCCATGTACCTGTCCAGGAGTCTCTTAAAAGACCCTATCGTTTCTGTCCCCACCACCGCCGCTGGCAGCCCATTCCACACACTCACCACTCTCTGCGTAAAAAACTTACCCCTGAAATCTCCTCTGTACCTACTTCCAAGCACCTTAAAACTGTTCCCTCTCATGCTAGCCACTTCAGCCCTGGGAAAAAGCCTCTGACTATCCACATGATCTATGCCTCTCATCATCTTATACACCTCTATCAGGTCACCTCTCATCCTCCGTCGCTCGAAGGAGAAAAGGCCGAGTTCACTCGACCTATTCCATAAGGCATGCTCCCCAACCCAGGCAACATCCTTGTAAATCTCTTCTGCGACCTTTCATGTGACAAGTAAAGCTAACCTTTCATTCCAGATTTGCAAAACCTGCCAGGGAGTGCCCAGTCAAATGTCCGGTCATTCACTTGGGCCCTGAAAGAAAGATACTGAATTTCAAGCTTTCGTTTTTATTCATAAGGCTGTTATGATCTGCAATGCACAGACTGAAAGACTGACCTGTAACCATTATAATACAACAGAAAAAATTCTTGAGGAAGAGGGATTTGCTGGACTCCAACAATGAAGTAGATGAGTTTGGCTCATTGGGTAATTCTTACAAAGAAGTGGCAGGGGTGCGAGAGTTAAAAGACTGCTCCTGTGCTATGAGACACACTGAGAGTAAATGCCATTCACATTGAAACATGCAAAAGGGTCACTGTACCTTTCAGAACTGGAAATTCCATACATTATGACTTTCTGTTCATTCTTTCAGTAGCCACAGCTGGTACATGGAAGCTGACTGCCTTTGATAAAGGATGTTTATGTCAATGTATGTTATTTACCATAATAAGCTGCAGCATCCTTAAGCCTCTAGGCATTCTACCCATTAACTGCTTTTCTGGTGAAGGGAAAGGGTTAATTAAAGCTGACATGTCTTTGTATGTACTGAAGGCTATAAACAAAGGATCAATCCTTCCACAATTTGTAGATTGAGCAAGTTATGGCAAGAATCAATCCCATCGCCTGTTGCTGTTAAAGACGATGACTGAATATATCCACCAGCCTAACTATTCAGCCCTGACATGAAAACAACCCACTCCTACAGCAAGACAACACATTGAACCAGAGCCTTTCTTCATGAGCAAACAGAGTGAAATTATGAGAAGAGATTGCATAGTCTAGACGTGTTCCCTTATATATAGATGATTATAGGGTGATTTGAGCGGGAGGTTTGTGATGATTAAAAGTGTTCAGATTGGGAGAAGCAATTTCCTCTGATAGAGGTGAATTCAGAACAAAGGTGCAGTATTTTAAAATCACAACTAGGCAGGCCAGCAGTGAATCAGCAAACACTTCCACACACGGGGTGGTGCAGGGGAAATCTTGAGTTCTCCTGAAAATCAGTGCTGAGGCTCAAAATAATCAGAACATTCAAGGCTGAGTTAACTGGGTGAGAGTACAGAGAGTTATGTGATTCGTGGGTAAATGCAGTTATGATAATGATCAGCCAGAACTTAATTAAAAGATGGAGCAAGTTGAAATGACTGAAGACTTCCTCCTGTTCTTGTCACGGAATCAGAATCTGAATCAGGTTTATCAACACCGACATGTGACGTGAAATTTGTTAACTTAGCAGCAGCAGTTCAATGCGATACATAATCTAGCAGAGGAAAAAATAATAAATAAAATAAAAATAATAATAATAATGAATATACAAGTAAATCAATTATAGTATACGTATATTGTTACGAATGAGGAGCAAATCTGATGGACAGAAGGGTCCAGAATCGTCAATGCCCGCCCCCCCCCCCCCTTTTGAGAATTGCAGGATCGCTATTATTTCGGGTCTGAGACCCAGGAAATGAGAGAGATACACATCATGTCAGAAATGAGAGAGAGAGAGAGAGACGCAGGATCACAGCAAAGGCAGTTGTTATAGACAACGCAGAATACACAAGGTGGACTGTCTCCTATTGACAAAAAGAGAGATTACTGCTATTGTCTCTTGGAGAAGGAATTGTGTATTGAGTACTGTACTATTCATCGAAACCCCTCAGGGACAACCAGAGTGGTCTGGTTGAGGGATTGCATCATCCCAACCTGATTGACATCTGAGACCCCGTGAGTGAGGATAAAAGGAGGGTCTGGGGAACACCCCTCAGACACACCAGGAGAAACGTACGAGACCGGTGGGGGGCTTGTGTGTGTGTCCATCCTTGCCTGGGTGGCGAGTCCTCCATGGAATGGTCTAGCTAAAGGACGGATACGGATCAAGATCGTAACAAGGAAAGTTGGCAAGTTTTTCTCTTTCTCTCTCTCTCTCCAACAATTGCAACACAGCGATCAACAACTGCCGCAGCCTGTATGAACTGAAATGAACTTTAGATTTCCATCGGACAATTCATTATCCCCTAGACAACGATAGAGCTTATTTCTTATTGATGATCATTATACCCACACTTTTAGGTTTAGTATTGATGACATATATTATCTGTATATTTGCATTGATATTATTTTTGTGTATTTTTGCTAATAAATATTGTTAAAAATAGTATCACCAGACTCCAACAGACGCCTCTATCTTTACTGGTAAGTAACCCAGTTACGGGGTTCGTAACAATATTGACTAGATTTTTTTTAGAAAGTGCAAAGAACAGTAATACTGTATATTTTAAAAAGTGAGGTAGTGTCCAAGGATTCAATGTCCATTTAGGAATCCGATGGCAGAGGGGAAGAAGCTGTTCCTGAATCACTGAGTGTGTGCCTTTAGGCTTCTGTACCTCCTACCTGATGGTAACAGTGAGAAAAGGGCATGCCCTGGGTGCTGGAGGTCCTTAATAATGGATGCTGCCTAAAGGTGTCCTGGGTATTTTGCAGGCTAGTACCCAAGATGGAGCTGACTAGATTAACAACCCCTTCTGCAGCTTCTTTCGGTCCTGTGCAGTAGCTCCCCCCACCATACCAGATAGAAATGCAGCCTGTCAGAATGCTCTTCATGGTACAACTATAGAAGTTTTTGAGTATATTTGTTGACATACCAAACCTCTTCAAACTCCTAATGAAGTATAGCTGCTGTCTTGCCTTCTTTATAACTACATCACTCTCTCCACTTCTGATCCCTCTATGAGGATTGGTATGTGTTCCTTCATCCTACCCTTCCTGAAGACTACAACCAGCTCTTTCGTCTTTCTGACATTGAAGGCCAGGTCATTGCTGCAGCATCACTCCACTACTTGGCATATCTCACTCCTGTACATCCTCTCGACACCATCTGAGATTCTGCCAACAATGGTTGTATTGTCAGCAAATTTATAGATGGTATTTGAACTATGCCTAGTCACACAGTCATGTGTATATAGTGAGTGGAGCAGTGGGTGTAGTACACAACCCTGAGGTGCACCAGTGTTCGTTGTCAGCGAGGAGGATATGTTATCATCAATCCGCACAGATTGTGACCTTCTGGTTAGGACGTCGAGGATTCAATTGCAGAGGGAGGTACAGAGGCCCAGGTTCTGCAACTTCTCAATCAGGATTGTGGGAATGATGGTATTAAATGCTGAGCTATAGTCAATGAACAGCATCCTGACATAGGTGTTTGTGTTGTCCAGGTGGTCTAAAGCCATGTGAAGAGCCATTGAGATTGCGTCTGCCATTGACCTATTGTGTCGATAGGCAAATTGCAGTGGGTCCAGGTCCTTGCTGAGGCAGGAGTTCAGTCTAGTCATGACCAACCTCTCAAAACATTTCAACTCTGTCGATGTGAGTGCTACTGGGCGATAGTCGTTAAGGCAGCTCGCATTATTCTTCTTAGGCACTGGTATAATTGTTGCCTTTTTGAACTTCCACCCGTAGCAGTGAGAGGTTGCAAATGTCCTTGAACACTCCCGCCGGCTGGTTGGCACAGAGAGAGTTAGAGTGTGAAACCAAGCCTGACAGCCCACTGAACCCACTCCACCCGTCAACCATCCATTTATGGTAATCCTTCATTAATCTCAGTTGTTTATTCTCCCCACATTCACACCAAGGTCCTCCCTAGATCCTACCATACCCCTACAGATGAACGGCCAATTGACCCACACAACCTGCACCTGTGGGATGAAAGCAGAGTGTCCAGAGGAAACCCATGGAGTCACAGACTGAACCTGAAGTCGGGACTGGACTCTTTGAGACAGCACAGTGCTGCCTCACACCTGACTGAGCATGAGTGGACTTTTAAAGTGCAGAAACTTTCATATGTCACAGTTCCCATGCACGGCCAAGTAAGAGAGGAACAGTGTGCAGGCATGTCTCATTCAGATATCCTGAAATACAGCAAATAAAATGGAAATAGATATTTCTTTCCAGACTTAGTTTTGTGGTTGTACCCTTCTAGAAAAGAGATTTTCAAAATGAAACGTTTTAATGTTTCTGTCTTACCTGGATTGAGAAGACAGGTAACCACATTTCGGTTAGTTTGACAGTAGTAGGCAAAATGCTGGAATCTATTATAGAACATAGAAATGTACAGCATAGGAACAGGCCCTTCAGCCCAAAATGTGGTGCCAAATCAATTAAATTAGTAATCAAATGGCTAACTAAACTAATCTCTTCTTCCTACACAATGTCCATCTCCTTCCATTTTTCTCACGTTCATGTGGCTATCTCATCTCCTCTGAAAAATGCCGGATGTATCAGCCTCTACCATCACCCCAGGCAGCACATTCCAGGCACCTACCACTCTCTGTGTAAAACACTTGCCCCTCACACTCGCACACCCTCTGGTATAGTCTACCCTCTATCTATGCCTTCCATAATCTTATAAACCTCTATCAAATGTCCCCTTCGCCTCCGCCACTCTAGAGAAAAGAAACCATTACTATAAGTTTGACCAACCTCTCCTAATAGCTCGCGCTCTCAGGGGCGTATCTACAGAAAATAGCGCCAATGGCAAGCACTGAAATTGCGCCCCTCTCCAAACATCTGACACCCATCTTTTAGATAACTTTACCATAATATCAGCTCAAAAATACAAGTCAAGCTCGTTAATCTTTTAATTAACTAATTATGGCACTACATGAAAATTATAACTGCACCTTGCTTGCTTTCACTGATGCAAATTGGTCTATTATGTGATCAAAGTCTAGTTTTTTCAGTTTCTTTACACTCAGCAGAGCAAGATCAGAGTCTGCCTTGACCCATGGAGGCTCTCAAATATGAAAGTATTAGTTTTAACTTGCTAAATGATCTCTCACAGCTGGCGATGGAAACTGCGATGGTTAGCATTATCTGAATAGCAATGCGAAGATTGGGGAAGACACTCTCATCTCCATACAGAATAATAAATTCAAGAAGCTCTTCAGGTCTTGATATTTTCATGTTGACCCGCCTTGATAGCAACATTCTGCAATCCAAAATTTCATGTAGCTGCTGTCCATCAACATCAGAGCTGTACAATTCACCCAAATTTTCGCACTTCTTCAAGTCGTTATTGTCGGCACTGTAACACAGTCCCTCGACATCGAGAAGGAACCCAAACTTGGTGTCAGTGTTGTGCAACCGAGCGAACCTTTCGTCTATTTCTCTGTGAAGACGGTCGAGTGTTTCCTTCATGACTCTTTCCATTTCCTCCTTCGCTGTTAACCCAGCGTCTCTCGAGTTCTCATCAGCCACTCATTTCTTTCGTCTCTGACGTCTTTCAACTTGAATATTCCGTTTTTGACAGAGACCGACTCCTTCTTCGAGTGACTCACTGACCAACACTTCTCTTTCATCATAAAAATGATCTTGGAGGGCTTTCACATCCAGGGAAGCATTGAGGAATTCATGCTAGGATCCTGCAGCCTCTTCCGAATACGGTCAATGCAAATGAGTACTTTGTTCCAAAATACTAGCAAAATCAGAAAATCACAACTCAACATGCGGTTGTACAGCTGCCTTGTGTCACTTCTTGTTTCACTGGTCTCGTTTTCATTGTCTATCATGTCCTAGAGAACTTGAAGTATCTTCTCAAGGTACTTGTTGATGGGCTTCACTGCTTCTGTCCTTGCACCCCGCCTGGTTTCAGACTCCAAATTAACAACCACAGGCATGACGTTTTTGAGTTTTTCCCAGCACTGTGTTGAACGAGAGAAAAACACATAGAGAGCTTCAATGGATCCAAAAAACGGGACCATCATTGTATCCTGCTTGGCTGCATGTACACCCACCAAGTTGAGTGAGTGATTGTCGCAATTCACAAACACTGCCAGGTTGTTTTTCACACTTATTCTTTGATGAACACCACTTCTGTGTTCAGCCATCACAGAAGTGTTGTCATAGCACTGTGACCGACAATCTTGTAGCTCCATTTCGTCCTTCACTAGCTATTTCAAGATGTCTTCAACCAAGCTCTCAACATCCTTCTGGCTTATCTGGATAAAACCAGGAAGGACTCTCTAACACAGACTGTTTTCCTCTCAAAATCAGCTTCCATATACCTCACTACTTCTGACATCTGCTCATGGTGTGCCTGATCAGGAGTCGAGTCAAACATGAGACCATAGTACTTGGCTCTATGAATACTTCTCAGTAAAACTCTGGCGAACAGTGGATGCCATCATGTGGATCAATTCATTCTGGATACCTGGTGAAAGATAAGACGTGGATCCAGGATGACTTTCCAAATGAGTGAGGTGCTCTTTTATGCCAGCATCAAAGATGGCCAGTAGTTTCAGTAAGCCAAGGAAATTTCCCACATTGGAGTCGTCTAGCTGAAGTGACTCCCTGTGTCCTCGCAAAGCCAGGTTCTGATTCGCAGGGATTTTATGCAGTGAAGGATTCTCGTCAAGATATCACGCCACTTCTGATTTTCCTCCTCAATCTGTGACTGAAATACCATGTCAATAACTCCTCTGTTTCCAGCTAAATTTCTTTCCATTTCTTTCCACTGTGTGAAGCATTCCCGATGATTCTTGGCATTTTCATGAACTCTAATCCTTTCAGGTGCTTTCCACTGGTTGAGTCCATTTTCCTGCTCCAGTGAGGATTGATGGTCTGACTGGGAACAGAGAAGACAACAGATACAAAATGCAGATTTTTTAGAAGGGGAATAGACCAGCCATGATTGAGTCACTTCCTCACCACAACCATTTTCCAATTTCCTCTTGAACCAAGTTTTGTTCATTGAGCGGTTATTTGTTGATAGGAAAGGCCCCTCACTGTTCTGGAAATACATCGAACCAGCTTTATTATTTCTGTTCTCAACACGTCGGGCAGAATTGCTTTTCCAGTATCCTTGTTGAACTTCAGAAGTCTAATGTCATGCTGTTCAATCACTTCTGGTATGACAGTTCCGGGCTCTTTGACACCATCCAGTTCATTAGGTCCAGTGTCATCAGGTTCAATCTTGTCAGATAAAATCTCGTCAATAAACTCAACATCACCACCACCACTATCGTCTTCCCCTCTTGCCATGTCCATGTTCTCTGTGTCACTCTTAATCTTGTCATACTCGGATTTATCTGACTTGACTTCCTCCTCGGCATTTGATGCATTTGTACTTGATCCACCTTCGGATTCTAACAAACTTGTAGCAGGTGCAGGTGACTCCATGGAACGTGTTGAACTACTTATTCCGGGCTTTTAAAAGAAGGGCATGAAGAACTTGCTCGACTTCTTGGCTTCCTCCGCCTCCAACTTTCGTCTCTTCTGTCTTTCAGCTCTACTTTCCTTCTTCTTCGTGAAGAAACGTTTCATGGTCTTCTTACACAATGCTCTGAAATAAGGCCATCCTAGTGCTTCTCACCCATGATAATCAGACAGATTATACATCTGAAGAAAATTCTTTTTTCACTATCCGAGGGTGGCTTGTCTGACTTTAATAGAAGCTGCTCAGTGGCACCCCCCTTCAAGTGGCGCCCAGGGCATGTGCCATACCTGCTTTTCCTCAGTGGATACCTTACCTTAGATCAGGGGTGTCAAACTCATTTTAGGTCATGGGCCGGATTGAGCAAAATGCAGCTTCATGCGGGCCGGATCAGTCGGACGCGTGCAAACGCAGCTTTCGTTGCCTCTGTTTTTTCAGCCTGCTCTCATGTGTCTCAGTCTCTACTATAACTACAAAGTGTTGCACTTTACAAATTCCGTTTCTTATGAAGAAGACTGCCGAATAAACACTAAAAACCCTGAAAACCTGGTACCTGAATAAACTCAGCATTAGCCATATCATACACCATAGGCGCTTCGCTTACTGGGGCCAGCCTTAATAGTAATTAGATATTATCTCGCGGGCCAAAGATAATTCCACCGCGGGCCGGATTTGGCCCGCGGGCCTTGAGTTTGACATATATGCCTTAGATACACCTTAGATACACCACTGCGCGCTCTCCAATCCACACAGCATTTTTGTAGATCTCTTCTAGAAACATAGAAAACCTACAGCACAATACAGGCCCTTCGACCCACAAAGCTGTGCCGAACATGTCCCTACCTTAGAACTACCTAGTCTTTACCCATAGCCCTCTATTTTTCTAAGCTCCATGTAGCCATTCAGGAGTCTCTTAAAAGACTCTATCGTATCCACCTGTACCACCACCGCCGGAAGCCCATTCCACGCACTCACCACTCTCTGCGTAAAAAACTTACCCCTGACACCTCCTCTGTACCTACTTCCAAGCACCTTAAAAGTGTGCTCTCTCATGCTAGCCACTTCAGCCCTGGGGAAAAGCATCTGACTATCCACACGATTAATGCCTCTCATTATCTTGTACACCTCTATCAGGTCACCTCTCATCCTCTGTCACTCCAAGGAGAAAAGGCCGAATTCACTCAACCTGTTCTCATAAGGCATGCTCCCCAATCCAGGCAACATCCTTGTAAATCTCCTCTGCACCCTTTCTATGGTTTCCACATCCTTCCTGTTGTGAGGCAACCAGAACTGAGCACAGTACTCCAAGTGGGGTCTGAGCAGGGTCCTATATAGCTGCAACATTACCTCTCAGCTCTTAAACTCAATCCCACAATTGATGAAGGCTGATACACCTCACGCCTTCTTATCCACAGAGTCAACCTGCGTAGCTGCTTTGAGCATCCTATGGACTCAGACCCCAAGATCCCTCTGATCCTCCACACTGCCAAGAGTCTTACCATTAATACTATATTCTGCCATCATATTTGACCTACCAAAATGAACCACCTCACACTTATCTGGGTTGAACTCTGCCACTTCTCAGCCCAGTTTTGCATCCTATCAATGGCCCGCTGTAACCTCTGACAGCCCTCCACACTATCCACAACACCTCCAACCTTTGTGTCATCAGCAAATTTATTAACCCATCCCTCCACTTCCTCATCCAGGTCATTTATAAAAATCACAAAGACTAGGGGTCCCAGAACAGATCCCTGAGGTACACCACTGGTCACTGGCCTCCATGCAGAATATGACTCATCTACAACCACTCTTTGCCTTCTGTGGGCAAACCAGTTCTGGATCCACAAAGCAATGTCCCCTTGGATCCCATGCCTCCTTACTTTCTCAATAAGCCTTGCATGGGGTACCATATCAAATGTCTTGCTAAAATCCATATACACTACATCTATGGCTCTACCTTCGTCAATGTGCTTAGTCACATCCTCAATAAATTTAATCAGGCTCGTAAGGCACGACCTGCCTTTGACAAAGCCATGCTGACTATTCCTAATCATATTATGCCTCTCCAAATGTTCATAAATCTTGCCTCTCAGGATCTTCTCCATCAACTTACCAACCACTGAAGTAAGACTCACTGGCCTATAATTTCCTGGGCTATCTCTACTCTCTTTCTTGAATAAGGGATCAACATCCGCAACCCCCCAATCCTCCGGAACCTTTCCCATCTCATTGATGATGCAAAGATCATCGCCAGAGGCTCAGCAATCTCCTCCCTCGCCTCCCACAGTAGCCTGGGGTACATCCCATCCAGTCCCGGTGACTTATCCAACTTGATGCTTTCCAAAAGCTTCAGCACATCCTCTTCCTTAATATATACATTTTCAAACTTTTCAGTCAGTTGCAAGTCATCCCAAGATCCTTTTCTGAAGTGGATACTGAAACAAAGTATTCATTAAGTACCTCTGCTATTTCCTCCGGTTCCATGCATACTTTTCCATTGTCACATTTTTGTTGGTCCTATTCTCTCACGTTTTATCCTCTTGCTCTTCACATACTTGTAGAATGCCTTAGGGTTTTCCTTAATCCTGTCCACCAAGGCCTTCTCATGGCCCCTTCTGGCTCTTCTAATTTCATTCTTAAGCTCCTTCCTGCTAGCCTTATTATCTTCTAGATTAATATCATTACCTAGCTTTTTGAACCTTTCGTAAGCTCTTCTTTTCTTCTTAACTAGACTTACAACAGCCTTTGTGCACCACTGATCTTGAACCCCACCATCCTTTCCCTGTCTCATTGGAATGTACCTACTCAGAACCCCACGCAAGTATCCCCTGAACATTTGCCGCATTTCTTCGGTATATTTCCCTGAGAACATCTGTTTCCAATTTATGCTTCCAAGTTCTTGCCTGATAGCTCCATATTTCCCCTTACTCAAATTAAACGTTTCCCTAACTTGTCTGTTCCTATTCCTCTCCAATGTTATGGTAAAGGAGATAGAATTGTGATCACTATCTCCAAAATGCTCTCCCACTGAGAGACCTGAAACCTGACCAGGTTCATTTCCCAATACCAGATCAAGTACAGCCTCTCCTTTTGTAGGCTTATCTACATATTGTGTCAAGAAACCTTCTTGAACACACCTAATAATCTCCACCCCATCTAAATCCCTCACTCTAGGGAGATGCCAATCAATATTTGGGAAATCAAAATCTCCCATCACAGCAACACTTATTATTACTCCTTTCCAGAATCTGTCTCCCTATCTGCTCCTCGATGTCCTTGTTACTATTGGGTGGTCTATAAAAAACACCCAGTAGAGTTATTGACCCCTTCCTATTCCTAACTTCCACCCACAGAGACTCCGTAGACAATCCCTCCATGACTTCCTCCTTTTCTGCAGCCATGACACTATCTCTGACCAACAGTGCCACACTCTTTTGCCTTAAAATAGACACATCTCAAACCATCGGACTGAGCATATCCCTTCTCTATCACCTGCCTATCCTCCCTCTCGCACTGTCTCCAAACTTTCTCTATTTGTGAGCCAAACTCCCTTTCCTCCATCAATTCAGTTCGGTTCCTACCCCCCAGCAATTCTAGGTCAAACTCTCCCCAACAGCCTTAGCAAACCTCCCTGCCAGGATATTGGTTCCCCTTGGATTAAAGTGCAACCCGTCCTTTTTGTACAAGTCATGCCTGCCCCAAAAGAGGTCCCAATGATCCAGAAAACTGAATCCTTGCCCCTGCTCCAATCCCTCAGCCACGCATTTATCCTCCACCTCATTCTATTCCTATACTCACTGTCGCATGGCACAGGCAGTAATCCTGAGATTACTACCTTTGAGGTACTGCTTCTCAACTTCTTTCCTAACTTCCTGTAGTCTTTTTTAAGGAACTCCCCCATGTCATTGGTACCAATATGTACCACGACCTCAGGCTGTTCTCCTTCCCACTTCAAGATATCGTGGACGCGATCAGAAACATCCTGGACCCTGGCACCTGGGAGGCAAACTACCATCTGCGTTTCTTTCCTGCGACCACCGAATCGTCTATCTGACCCCCTAACTATACAGTCCCCTATCACTGCTGCCATCCTCTTCCTTTCCCTACCCATCTGAGCCACAGGGCCAGACTCAGTGCCGGAGGTACGCCCACTGTTGCTTCCCCCAGGTAGGCCGTCCCCCCCAACAGTACTCAAGCAGGAATGCTTATTGTTAAGGGTTCAGCCATTGGGGTACTCTCTAGTACCTCCTTCTTGCCCTTCCTTCTCCTGACTGTTACCCACTTCTCAGTCTCCTGGGGTCCCGGGGTGACTATCTGCCTATAGCTCCTCTCTATCACCTCCTCACTCTCCCTGACCAGACGAAGGTCATCGAGCTGCACCTCCAGTTCCCTAACATAGTCTCTAAGGAGCTGCAGTTTGACGCACCTGGTGCAGATGTGGTCGTTCAGGAGGCCAGGAGTCTCCAGGACCTCCCACATCTGACACCGAGCACAGAAAACCGGCCTCACACACATACTCACTGTCTTTATTTTAAACAGAGAACCTACCTGGCCTCGACCCCTTATTGACTAAGCCCCTTTGAGCCAAAGTCTTCCTACTCTGTCTCCCACTACTCCGTCGCCCGCTCCTCTGACGCCCGGTCTGCTGTCTTCTTTTTAAACTCGTCCCACTGTTCTCACTGGCCGACATCCACGCGCTCGCGCAGTCGTACCCCGTTCAAACTGCTGAAGAAGCAATTGCACCCTCTCCAAAGGCTCAACATCCTACCTACAATGGGGCAATCAGAACTGTTTGTAATATTCCAGATGTGGCCTAACTAAAGTTTTATAAAGCTGCAACATAACTTGCAGGTTGAGTTTGAACTCAATGCCTCAACAAGTAAAGGCAAGTCGCATCACCATATCAACCCACGTAGCTACTTCCAGGGAGTATGAACCTGTTACCTAAGGTCACTACATCCACCAACACTGTTAGGAGTCTTGTCCTCAACAGTGTACCGTCACTTTACGTTTGACCAACTATGGGGCGACACTTCACATTTGGCTAGGTTAAACTCCATCTGTCACCATTTCCCTCATTTCAGGACACAGCATTTAGAGAATAACAGAATTGGCTATAGTCAACACTAATTTATGAGACACAAATGTTGTTTGACACACATTAGAGCTTTTTGTGGTTGCTACTAGTAGAATAAGAGAGTGGGGTCAGTGAATATATTTGGACTTTTAGATAAGAAGGAACAAAATGAGAGTACATGGGATTGGGGTAATATACTGGAGTAGACTGCTGTTTCAGTTCTGGGAAGCTATGACTACTGGGGTAATGGAAGTTAGTGCATGTGATTCAGCCATTCACAATCTATATCAATGATCTGAATGAAATATCATGGTTCTGAAATTGTTGATGATAAACAGAGCAAATTGTAGGAACGGCTTTAAAGCAAAGTAAATAGATTAGGTGAGTGGACAAGAACATGGCCAAGAGAATATAATGTGGGAAAATATGAATCAGAATCAGAATCAGGTTTATTGTCACCCGCATGTGACGTGAAATTTGTTAACTTAGCAGCAGCAGTTCAATGCAATATGTAATCTAGCAGAGACAGAACAAAAATAGTAATAATAAATAAAATAAATCATAATAATAAATAAACAAGTAAATTACACATATTGAATAGATTTTTTTAAATGTGCAAAAACAGAAATGCTGTATATTTTTTTTAAAGTGAGGTAGTGTCCAAGGGTTCAATGTCCATTTAGGAATCAGATGGCAGAGGGGAAGAAACTGCTCCTGAATCACTGAGTGTGTGCCTTCAGGCTTCTGTACCTCCTGCCTGATGGTAACAGTGAGAAAAAGGCATGCCCTGGGTGCTGGAGGTCCTTAATAATGGACACTGCCTTTCTGAGACACCGCTCCCAGAAGAGGTCCTGGGTACTTTGTCACACACTTTAGTAAAAAATAAAGATGGAGTATTTTTTAAAATATGAGAGATTGAGAAGTGTTGGTGTTCAGGGGAACTGGGGTATCTTTGTATACCAATCACTATGTTAATATGTCGATGTAGTAGACAAGATAATCAGAATAATGGAGAATAAAATGGCGTTCATGTCAGATTAGTGGAAATGAGATGTTACAGTTGTGTGAAGTTGGTGGGTTGAAAGGCCTGTTTCTATGTCTCATTGGACAGGTTTGCTATTATAGCAGCAGAAGTTAGCTAAGATATAAAGACGTCTTACTGCAATTTACACAGGACATTTGTGGGATGGCAACTGGAGTCCAGTCTCCCTATCTAAGGAAGGATATTCTTACAATAGTGAGAGAGAGCAATAAAGGTTCACTGGGTTATTTCTGGAACGGGTGGTTTTTCCTAGAAGAAGAGTTAATTAAATAGGCAGGAACTATATCCTCACGAGCTTTGAAGAGAGGGAGGAGATCTTACTGGAGTTCTGAAAATTCACAGGTGGCTTGGCAGACTAGTAACAGGATGGCCTTTCCCTTGGAACCATGGGTCCATCTTTTCCAAATAGGTTATTAGCCAGTCACAGTTGAGATGAAGGTTTTTTTTTGGAATTCTCTATATAATATGCTTAGTTACTAACTGTATTCTATGCAGAGATTAATAAGGTTTTGGATATTAAGGGCCTGTACTTGCTGGAATTTAGAAGAATGAGCGGGGAATTTCATTGAAACCTATTGAATATTGAAAGGACGAGATAGAGTGGACGTAAAGAGGATGTTTCCTATAATGGGGGAGTCTAAGACCAGCGGGCACAGCCTCAAAATAGGATATCCCCTTAGAAAAGATATGAGGAGGAATTTGTTTAGCCAGAGGATGGTAAATCTGTGGAATGATTACCACAGACAGCTGTACAGGCCAAGTCTTTGGGTGTATTTAAAACCGCGGTTGATAGGTTCTTGATTAGTAAGTGTGTCAAAGGTTACAGGGAGAAATCATGGGAATACAGCAGTGGAGGCATTAGAAATGATCTTTAAGGAATCTCTAGATTCTGGAATGGTTCCAGAAGACTGGAAAATTGCAAATGTCACTCCACTCTTCAAGAAAGAAGAGAGGCAGAAGAATACAGGCCAGTTAGTCTGACTTCAGTGGCTGGGAAGATGTTGGAGTTGATAATATTAACGATGAGTTCTCAAGGTACTTGGTACCACATAGCCAGCATGGTTTCCTCAAGGGAAAATCTTGCCTGACAAATCTGTTGGAATTCTTTGAAGAACTAACAAGCAGGATAGACAAAGAAAAATTTCTTGATGCTTTGTACTTGGATTTTCAGAAGATCTTTGAGAAGGTGCCACACATGAGGCTGCTTAACAAGTTACAAAAGATTCTAGCTTGGACAAAGCAATGGCTGATTGGCATGAGGCAAAGAGTGGGAATAAAGGGAACCTTTTCTGGTTGGCTGCTGGTGACTAGTGGTGTTCCACAGCGGTCTGTGTTGGGACCAATTCTTTTTACGTTCTATGTCAATGATTTGGACAATAGAATTGATAGCTTTGTTGCAAAGTTTGCAGATGACATGAAGATAGGTGGAGGGGCAGGAAGTTTTGAGGAAAGAGAGAGGCTACAGAAGGATTAGACAGATTAAGAGAATAGGCATAGAAATGGCAGATGGAATACAGTCTCTAGAAATGTATGGTCATGCACTCTGGTAGAAGAAACTAAAGTTTTGTCTATTGTGCATATGGAGAGAAAATACAAAAAACTGAAATGCAAAGGGACTTGGGAGTCCTTGTACAGGATTCTCGAAAGGTTAATTTACATATTGAGTCAATGGTGAGGAAGGCAAATGTGATGTTAGCATTCATTTCAAGAGGACTAGAATATAAAAGTAAAGATGTATTGTTGAGACTTTATAAAGCACTGGTGAGTCCTTATATGCCGGAGTATTGTAAACAGTTTTAGGTCTCTTATTTTAGAAAGGATGTGTTGAAACTGGAGAGGGTTCAAAGGAGGTTCATGAAAATTGTTCCAATATTTAATGTCTTATCATATGAAGAAGGCTCTGGGCCTGTATTCACTAGAAATCAGAATAATGAGGAGCGACCTCATTGAAACCTATTGAATGGTAAAAGGCCCTGACAGAGTGGATTTGGAGAGGATGTTTCCTATGGAGGACACAACCTCAGAATAGAGGAGCATAATTTTAGAATGGAGATGAGGAAGAATTTCCTTAGCCAGAGAGTGGTAAGTCTGTGAAATTCTTTGACACAGGTAGCTTTATGTATATTTAAGGTAGAAGTTGATAGATTCTTGATTGGTCAGGGCATGAAGGCTTACAGGGAGAAGTCAGAAGATTGGGGCTGAGAGGAAAATTGAATCAGCCATGGTTAAGTGGCAGAGCAGAATTAATGGGCCAAATGGCCTAATTCTGCTCCTATATCTTAGGGTCTTATGCAATGGGATTGAGAGTGTTAATAAATCAGACCTGATGGAATAGCAGAGCAGAATTGATGGGCTGAATGATCTAGTTCCGCTCCTATATTTTATAGTCTTATGGAAGCAAGAGGAAAGAGGTTCATGAAGAAGAGTGGTATTGAGGTAAATGCTATATACCCTCACAAAGGCGAGCATACAAATCACCTTCTCATACAAATAACCAGAATCTTATTAGATTTTGGAGCAGGCCCAAGGAGTCATGTAACCTACTCTTGTTTCTTTTTCTTACAAGCCTTAGTTCTTATTTTTGATTATATATTTCTTATTCCTACTATTTCACTTGTATTGGATGAATTGACGTTAACTTAAGTTCACCTGCGCTACTTACTTCTCAGCATTTCAGCCGAACTGCTTAAGATGGAGCATGCTTCCTTGTCTTCTTTGCTCAGTCCCAGATGCCTGACTTTCCTTGCTGTGAAGCTACCAGTTCACACCTTTGGCAACTTGACATGAAAATATATGTAAATGCCTAAGCATGAAACAACAACTCTGACAGACTGAGAGCAAGGTTTATTTTTAATTCATTGAAAGGATGTGGTCGCTGGTGGCAACGCAAGAATTTACTGCCAGCTGAATCATTGTTTTGGACATTTCAGAGGTCAGTTAACAATCACCCATATCACCATGGGTGTAACCACATCACAGTGGCAATGAAGCCACATTGTTTGCCAGACCTGTGGAGAACAACGACTGGCTTCCTATTCTGCTGAAGCAGATGGGTTCTTCGCAACAAAATGGCAGTCTCATGGGCACATTATCGATTTTTATCTATGATTTATATTCAGCCAAGCAAACAAACTTAAATGTTCAGCCATCGAGGTGCATTTGCAGTTAACTCTGAAGTGTTCTTTAAAAGCTCAGTTCAAGGTCAATCACTGATGTGCCAGTCACACCCTAGTTCTGAAAAAAAATGGGTGAAGGAGAAAAATAATAATTAATCCCATCCTTTGGATTACTGGTCTGAAACATGACCATTATGCTCTCATGCCCTTAAATCAAGATTACTCCCACAGTAAATGATAGACTATTATTCACATGGTAGATTTTTAGGTGTGGTGAGTTATTTTTGAGTTTTGAATAACAAAATGAAACATAAGAATTTATGTATTGCAAACATGCCTTTAATAAATAAGGGTGGAAAATTGTCCTTGGTTGTTTGTGCAGAGAGACAGGATTTAACAGCTGAAGTCAGTGGAATTGAATTTCAGAATGAGAGCAGAATGCACACATACTGATATCTTGCATGTTTAGCAACTGTAGATGAATTTCTGTGCTCTGTTTTTAAAAAAATTGACCACAGGTGAAAGTATCTCTTAATATCCTTGTGAAGTGAAAATTCAAAATGACACTTAGAATCCTGGAGTACTCTCAAGGGAAATAATATGGACTATTAAAGGAGGTTTGTTACTTGTTCCTTTTCCTTGGTATAAATTAGCTATTGGAGCAAAAGTGAAAAGCTCCCCACCTGGAGAAGTCTGCAGCCAACACGGTGTCCCCCACAGAGAGGTAGGAAACATCTGCTGTCTCTCAGCAGCCAGCACAGGAAATGCTCCACTCTCCTAAAGCAAAGTAGTGCTACAGGCATCAAAAGATCCGGAGTGCGGGAGCATTTAGACACTCTCCACATACATTCCATTCCTTACTATACCACACTACATGGAGTTCAAAACCAGCAGTGCCTTATAATTATGGCTGTTGCCTTATAATTCTGAATCCTTTGATGAATTAACAATTAGAAGTGACCTGTATAACAACTTTTTTAATAATCAGAAGTTTGAAATTCAAAGCAAGTGTCGTAATCAATTCTTTCAACTTTATATCTTCATCAGTTTGAGGTACCAAGCTTACTGAAGTTCATATTTTTTTTGTATTATTACAACCACAACAGTCAAATTTTCTTCCCTACTGTTGCTGTAATTCACTGGTCCACTGAAACGCCAGTCTCCAGTATGTAGACCAAATGTCATACACTCCAAGTCCTTCATATGTAGCACACACTCTGAGTTCCTTAATTCAAGTTACAGAGGGGAACCTTTGGACACTGAAATTATAGCAGGAAGACAATGATCTGACTCACCCCTGCATGTCCTGCCTTGTCTGCAATATGCTAATCAGGCTCCAAAATCTTGGTCAAGGGGGTAGACTTAGCAACAAGGTAAGCAGAGGATTCGGGAGGGAATTCCACATCTTCAAGTCTTGGCAGCTAAAGGCACAACTGTCAGGGATGCCGGGTGTTTACAAAGGGTGTGCCAGCAGCTACAATTGGATGATTCCGGCAGGAACAGACAGAAGAAGGGCTGGAGGAGATTAAAGGGACAAAGCAATTTCTTGCATTGAGAATGAGATCAAGGAGGGATTTGGATATAACTCTGAAAAATTAAAAATGGAGACATTACTGATACAAGAGAGAAGCAGGTCAGTAAAGACAGAGAGTCAAACATCATAGGACAACATTTGGATCCTCTCATTTTGTCAGAGTTATTTAAAGACATTGTTGAGCCAAGTTTCCTTCAACATTCTGTATTCGGCCATTTCATCTCATTGATAAATCTACAAATGAACTTTTATTCTCTGGGGTTAGTGAAATGACATATTTCTGGAACCTCTAAACTTATGTAGCTGGTCCAGCTGTGTATCTATTTAGTAACGATTGCAGAATATTGATGCTGGGAACCCAATAGTGGGAATACCATTGAATGTCAAGGGAAGGTGGTTAGAGTCTCTCTTGTTGAAGTGGCTATTGCCTGGTACCTTATGGTCCAAATGTTATTTGTCAATCATCAGCCTAAGCGTGAATATTATCTACGTCTTTCTGCATGTGGACATGGGCTGCTTAATTTACTGAGAATGGAATTGAATACCTTACATCTACAAATATAACTTCATGATAGAAAGAGGCTCAGTGCTGAGAGAGCTAGAGGTTATTGGGCTGGCACGTTGCCCTGACAAACTCCGGCAGTGATGTTCTTAACAAAGTCTCCTTGATGTCACATTGAGTCAAATACTTGGGAGGCACAATGGTGCCGCTAGTAGAGATTCTGCCTCACAGTTACAGTTCATCCTCACTACGACCTCTTCAATCATTTTGCGGCTAAATGGACTTTGCATTTGTTTTTCTAATTGTGTTCTTTCTTGTAAAAATGGTGTATCATTTGCTTAATTTATGTTTTTTTGTATGGCCTTTGCTTATTTGATGCTATGTGCCTGTGATACTGCTGCAATTAAGTTTTTCATTGCATATGTGTACTTGTGCATAAGACAATAAATTTGACTTCAACTTTGATTTTGACACTCTCATCTCGTATATGAAATTCAGCCTTTTGTTCCATGTTTTGACTGAGGCTGTGATGAGCTCTGGAGTTAAGTGTTTTGGATGAAATCCAAATTAGGCATCAGGGAACAACATGCCACTGGACAGGAAGGTCCATGACAGCTTCCAACATTTTCCTGATGATTGAGAGTAGCCTGGTTGGTAGTCATTAATCAGATTGGATTTGTGCTGTTTTTGAAGAAAAGGTTTTCCACACTGTTGGATCGAGGCCAGTGTTGTAAATGTACTGGAGATGACTGGCAAGAAGTGTAGCTTGTTCTAGAGTCCAAGTCTTCAGTACCGTAGCTGGGATGTTGTCCTGTCCAATAGCCATGTGCTCACAACGGGTTCTTGATATCACGAGGGAATCAAACTGGCTGAAAACTTGAGCCATGAGCCAAGCTAGATCACTCACATCTGGCGAAATCTGGCTGCGAATGCTTCAATGTCTTCTTTAGCATTCATGTGCTGGACTCTATCCTTCTTAAGGATGAGAATGCTCTTCTCAGTTCTTGTCACAGTGACTATAGGATTGTGATCGGATTGCAAAATTCTTGTCCATTAGTTGTGAGGTTGCATAGCTCTTTTACATAGAGTTTATGTTGCATAACACGCAAGAAGTCCTGTGTCTCAACTTCACATTTTTAAATTTGCCTAGTGCTGCTCCTAACAGGCCTTTCCAATCTACCTTTCATGATGGATCAAAGTCCACCACCCAGACTACGTTCACTCTCAGTGCTTCTTCCAAGTGTAGTTCAATGTGGAAAACCACTGACTTATCAGTTGAAAGAGGAGGGTAAATGGTGAAGAATCAAGGATCAGAGTATGGTTACAGAAGAAGAGGCCAATTGGACCAAATCACTGTAGTTCACTACCAGAGCAGCTCACTAGTTCAGCCCCTTGATCCTTTGTCTGTAGCTTTGCAAAATTTTCTGCAGATTCTCTTCAGTCCAGGGTTTGGTTAAGGATTTCCAGGGTAAAACCCTCCAACAGGTAGGTCTGCCTTGCCAATAGAATGGGATGTCAACAGAAATTGGGAAGTAAGTATAATTTTATGACTATGATCCTGTCTAGCTTGTTGATTGGGACAGCTCTGCCGAGACCAGTCCCCAGAGGTTTGCTTGGGAGGGATTTCACTGGATCTGATTTCTCTGTCTTGGTCAATGATAGTTGGCTACTTTCAACATAGCAGGAATGGTACAACTGAAGGTTTACCGGCCATTATAAAAGCAACCACACTGTAGACCTACATAAGGATGGTATACTTCCTCCCCTGAAGAGTAATAGCCACCAAATTGGTTTATGTCAAAAGCTACTGGGGAAGGCAGGAGAGCTGGGTTGAGAGGGATAATAAATCAGCCATACTGGAATGCTGGAACAGACTCGACAGGCCGCATGGCCCAATTCTCCTCCTATGTCTTATTTGCTTATGGTTTTTTCAGTTTTGAGTTTATTACTACCAATGACCAGCTGTGATTCGTAGCTGAGTTTAAAATCTGCCATCTACCATAATAGGTTTTAAACTGAGTCTTTGGATTTGCTGGTCCAGGCCACTGCATTTTTCTCCATTAATTGAGGAGCTGCAGCACCACCACACACTGAGCACTCAGTAAACAATAAAGCATCGTAGCCACACTCACAGCAGTTTTCATTTTATTGAAGTGAATTTATTCAAAGAAACTTAAAACATATGGTGAGGAGCTAAGTAAAATTAACCAGATGTGCCAGAGCTCCCATCACTTTGAATGCAGTAAAACATTCAGTCTATCACTCATTCCTCAATATATGTTGTTAATAGTCTACAAACAAATGTGCTGGCTGAAAAATGGCTCTCTCAGCCTTCTAAACAGTCTCTTAGGCTCACTCTACAACACACCCATCCTACGATCAACCCCACCCATTCATCATGATGTTATCCACTGTGATTTCTTATCATGTAACAGTGACCCCTTGTGTTTACAAACCCAACACAACCTCCACTCTCTACCCCATTAGGTCAAGGATAATGGATCTCACATGTCCAAACTGCATCACCAACACTCAGACCCAGGTCCTCTCCACCAATCACTGACTAGTGACAATCTGTCTCCCTTTATAAACTCCAGTAGCTCTGCCCGCCTTACCTCTAGTCCCAACCCACAGTGACTCCAAGTTCCTGAACTTTGACTCAACCATGATCTCCATCCAGCCTCATTTAGCTGAGGGCCAGCTCAGCACTAAACACTTCTCAATGCTTCCTTTTTGGCTGGCGCTAAAGTCGGTGACATGACTTTTCTGGCCTGGTATCTCAAGAGCCTGGCTATTGTTCCCAGGCTACTTAGACATAGCTTCCAGAGAAATGAGTCATTTCATTGCAAATGTCCCCTTTCTTTTCGAGCAAGGATTCTTCTGTACCTGAGGTGACTCTTCATTTACAGATCCCTTGAACAGTAATTTAGCAGCCTAATAGAATGTTACTCTACAGGTCATAGAGTCACATGGCATGGGATTAGGCCCTCCAGCCCACTAGGTGTGATTGACCATCAACCATTCATTTACTCTAATCTTACATTAATTCAACTCCTCCCAGTTTCTACCACTCACCCACACGCAAAGGACATTTTACAGTGGCCTTTTAACCTGCTGACTCACAGTTCGTTAGGATGCAATGGGAGATTGGAGCACCCAGAGGAAATCCCATGTTGGCAGATGTGCAGACTCCACACAGAGAGAACCTGAGATCAGGACTGGACCTGGATCTCTGGTGCAATGAGGTGGAGCAGTTGGGGGTGAGTGTGATGTGGTGATGAGGCAGAGCACGATGAGGCCCTCCCAGATCTGCCACTGTGCTGACAAGCATCAAAGAAATTATGTTATGTATGTGTATTTCCAATCAGACTCTTTATGACTCTCCAGATTTAGGGTTGGTCCCAAACATTGAGCACATCTACATCAAATACTGCTGTAGAAAAGCAGCATCTATCATCAAAGATTCTCATTGCCCAGACCATTCTCTTTTCTCACTGTACCATCAGGTAGAAGGTGCAAGAGCCTCAGGACTTGCACACCAGGTTCAAGAACAGTTACTACCCCTCAACTATTAGGCTCTTGCAAAAAGAAGATAACTACACTCATTCTATTCTGATGTTCCCACAACCAATGATCTCACTTTAAGGACTCTTTATCTTGTTATTTCATGCTCTCATTACTTATTGCTATTTATTTATATTTGCATTTGCACCATTCGTTGTTCATTGATCCTCTTTACAGTTACTATTCCATAGATTTGCTGGGTGTGCCCGCAGGAAAAAGAATCTCAGGGGCTGTGTGTGATGTCATGGATGTGCTTTGATAATAAATTTTCCTTCAGACTTTGAGGTAACATTGAAATGTGCTTTATCCTTAGATGGGATGCAACAAGATAAGGCCGCTAAGGCTAAAATGGGTTAAATAATGAGGAAGGGTTGCTCTTGTGCAGACTGTGCTCTTGAGTATAAAAGATTAAGAGATGATCTAATTAAATGATTAAGGGATTAGATAAGGCAGTTAGAAAGAAGCTTTCAGTGTGTTGGTGAGTCAGGATTTATGATTAAATCCAGGCTGCTGCTGCTTGATCTGGGGTACGAAACCCAGGTAATTACTGCTTCACTACAAGTACAGAGGCATTGTTTTTCTCCCCACAAAGTTGCTGAGTACGGAGGTCAGTTCAATGTGTGATGGATGTTCATTTTCCAAGCCCTGAGAGGCTTATTCCTAAACTCAGCTTTCGAGCACAGTAGTACAACCTTTCCAAAGGGTCAGAGTTGCCTGTGATGAAGTTAAACTTCTAACAAATATTCCTTGCTCAGCTTTTTGATGGAAAGAAGAACTGGTCTCCAGTTCTTAATGTAAATTGCAAGCAGCGATCAGTTTGAAGTTGGAGGTATAGCTTTGCAAACAGTGTTACAGAATACAGGCTGCTAGCCCACAGCAGATCTGCTTTACAAAGGGAAGTGACCAAGAAACTTTTTGTCTGCATTAGTCAAATGCAAGACAACGGGGTTATGTCAAACATGGTTACACGTTGGGATGTTTGTGTACTCAAGGGGTCATCCTTCAAATGTAAAAGATTGAGATCTCCATCACAGGTATCCAGGTTCCAAGGTATCTGGAAAACATCACATGCAGATGATGTCATTTAGTAGAAAGCAGTATAAATATCAGCAGCATTGCAGATTGTTAGGAATGACTCGGAGAATGACAAAAAGATGGGGGTTACAGAAAGAAGAACTAGAATTCATTCCCTTTGGCAGGACTGGGGAGAAAAAGAGGAAGAGTAGATTTAAAAGGTGGGGGAGGGGAGAGAGAAACACGAGGTGATAGGTGAAACCAGGAGGGGGAGAGATGAAGTAAAGAGCTGGGAAGTTGATCGGTGAAAGAGACGGGAGAAAACAGAATGCCATGGAAGAAAGAAAAGGGGGGAGGAGCACCAGAGGGAGGTGATGGGCAGGTAAGGAGATATGATAAGAGAGGGAAAAGGGGATGGGGAATGGAGAAGGGTGCGGGTGGAATTACCAGAAGTTCGAGAAATCAATGTTTGTACCAGCAGGTTGGAGGTTACCAAGATAGAATATAAGGTGTTGTTCCTCCAAACTGAGTATGGCCTACTATAGCAATGAGACTACACTCAGTCCGGAGGAACAACACCTTATATTCCATCTGGGCAGCCTCCAACCTGATGCATGAACATCGATTTCTCGAACTTCCAGTAATGGCCCCCCGCCCTCCTCTTCACCATTTCCCATCCTGTTCTCCCTCTCTCATCATATCTCCTTACCTGCCCATCGCCTCCCTCTGGTGCTCCTCCCCCTTTTCTTTCTTCCATGGCATTCTGTCCTCTCCTATCAGATTCCCCCTTCTCCAGCCCTGTATCTCTTTCACCAATCAACTTTCCAGCTCATGACCTCATCTCTCCCCCTCCCACTTTCACCTATCACCTTGTGTTTCTCTCTCCCTTCCCTCATCTTTTAAATCTACTCCTTAGCTTTCTTTCTCCAGTCCTGCTGAACGTCAACTGTACTCTTTCCCATAGATGCTGCCCGGTCTGCTGAGTTCCTCCAGGATTTTGTGTGTGTTGCTCGGATTTCCCTCGTCTAGAATTCAATTGTTTCTGCGACAGATGGCTCATTTTTCTGCAACTCTTCTTGGAGTTCGCATGAATTGTGTATGGAAATCCTTTGTAGTTTGAAAATCTTTTATAAAGTAGAAATCCTGTGTGAACATTAAATGCGTGTTAAGAACTATTTGTCTAAATTCAAATGTGTATCATTTGAAATAAATTACGTAACTGTATTTAATCTACCTTGTTAGCTGGAAGTATCTATACTTTGGTAGGGAAGAGCGACCCACTGCTAAAGTAGTGGATATTGGCAGTTAAACCTCACTGCAGAGGCTAAAAACGGAAGTAAGCTCATCTTTGAAAAGTAGCTGGATACAGTATAACCTCCTGTGAAGGTACCCGATAGGGCTTAACATCTTCTTTTGAGTTTGAGGTTTGGCAGACAGGGAGCCCAATTCCATCATTATGGTTGCAAAATTGAGTTGTAGATCTACAAATGGAAACAGACCCTTCAGCCCAATTCATTCACGCCAACCAGGTTGTCTATTGTAGTTAGTCCAATTTGCCTGTGTTTGGCCCATGTTCTCTAAACCCTTTCTATCAATGTACCTATCACTCATCTGCTAAGATCTCAAATCCTCTACCTGTATGATGAAACCGATCAGGCCTGGCACCACAATAATGAGTTGGTTGCTTACATAAACAATTTCTATTAATTTGTTACTTTTTCTTTGGGTCAGGATATTGAGGGGGTATGGAAGTCTGGAAACTAGAGCTGAGAAGCTGACCAAAGGGAGGAGAGGCCTGGTCCTTTAGCCCTTAGGATGACTAACAGCTCAGCCTGTGGCATAGGACCAAGACACAGCACTGCTACCAAGCTCATGGCCTGCTGGGCAACGGTGATCCCCACTCTCCTACACAATTCAGAGTCATGAAATAGAGGACCATTATTATAAAACCCATCAAATCCATGGACTGGACAGGGAAATAAGGTCAGTGTGCTTGCCCAGGCTCATGCCTCCAGATCTAATTACTCTTGCTCAGCTTCGATAGGCAGACCGCATCGATCTACCAGGCTCCCAAAATAGACCCGAACACCCCCCCCCCCCCCATTCTGATCTGTGACCCAGTAAGAGGTTACCAGGAAGAGAAAACAGACACTTCAAAGACAGTCCTCAAAACCTCCACGAACATATATAACATTTTCATTTATGTTTGGGCACCCCGGGCCCACGACCGCTCAACCCAGAGAAGGTGGCACAGTGACAGCACTGTTCACCAGCTCCCATCGTGCTAACCACCCAAGCCCCTCCCATCTGTGGCGCAGTCTGCGGGACCCGCATCGCCTTTCAGTCGCTTCAGAACAAGTGGAGTGAAAGCAAGTCATCTTCAGCCCTAAGAGGCTGCCTGAGAATAAAAGAAGAGGATTTGAAAGCAAGTTCTTTCATTTTTATGGAAGTTTTCACATAAAGTTTGTCGCTGTATTTGCCTTCGACTGTCTAAACATACATTATATCTTAGTTATAAATCTACAACAGTGTTGGAAGCTTGTTATTATTTATCCAAATCGAATATACCTTCAGCTATTCTCTCAATGGAAACGATTAAATATTCCCGTTTCAGCCTGATACAGCTAAAAAGCACAACTGCTTCCAAGGTCGGTGCAGTCAACAAAGATGTCTTAATGCGTTTAAACGAACTATCGCTGCTTAAAACCAATGGAAGCAACACCGATTGTGGTCGGGAACGCCGACGTAGAACACCTCGGTGGAAGCGCCGGTGTAGAGGAGGGTTACAAGTGCGTTGGAGGAAATGGGGTTTTGAACTCCCTATACCGACTATCTTGCTGGCAAACGTTCAGTCTCTGGTGAATAAAATCGATGATCTCAGAGCCAGGGTGCTGAATCAGAGGGACATTAGGACCACGTGTGTCCTTTGTTTCACAGAATCCTGGTTAACCCCTTCCGTACCGGATGCAGCGATTCAGATCGACGGGTTTACTACACACCGTCAGGATAGATCTATAGAGTCTTCTCAAAAGCAGAGGTGGAGGAGTACGCCTCATGATCAACTCTTCTTGCTGCACAAATATATCAATGCAGTCCCAATTTTGCTCACCAGACCTGGAATATCTCGCAGTTAAGTGTCATCCTTTTTACCCACCATGGGAGTTCTCTGGGGTCATTTTGGCAGTAGTTTACATTCCACGTCAGGCCAATGTCAAGCAGACTTTAGATGATCTGTGCAATGGGATCGACATGCACGAAACAGCATACCATCATTTTGGGAGATTTTAACCAGGTCAGTCTGAAAAACTCACTAAGCTATTACCATCAACAGATCACTTGCAATGCCAGAGGAAACAACACACTGTACCATTGCTACAACACCATCAAGAATGCCTGCTGTGTTATTCCACACCCTCACTTCAGGAAGTCTGATCACCGGGCTGTATTTCTACTCGCTGAGTATAGGCAGAGATTGAAGACTGCAACACCAGTAGAGAGGACCAAGAAGGTTTGGACAAGGGAAGCACAGGAGCGCCGACAGGACTGCTTTGAATGGGTGGACTGGACTGTATGCAGGGATTCATCTTCGAACCTGGATGAGTATGCTGCATTTGTTACTGACTTCAGTAAAACCTGTGTGGATGAGTTTGTGCCCACAAAGACTTGCTGTACATTCCCAAACCAAAAGCCGTGGATGAACCAAGAGGTACGTTGTCTGCTGAAGGCTAGATCTGTGGCATTCAAGTTCGGCAACCCAGGTCTGTACCAGAAAACCAGGTATGATTTGCAGAGGGCTATTTCAAGGGTGAAGAGACAATTTCGAACGAGGTTAGAGGCGACATCAGATGCATGGCAACTCTGGCAGGGTTTGCAAGACATTACTTCCTACAAAGCGAAACCCAATAGTATGAATGGCAGCGATGCTTCACTACCAGATGAACTCAACACCTTCTATGGACGCTGTGAAGATCCCTGCTACACCTGATGACCCTGTGATCTCCATCTCAGAGGCCGATGATAGGCCGCCTTTAAAGAGAGAGAACCCTCGCAAGGAGGAAGGTCCTGATGGATTAGGGTTAGGGTTAGGAGCTGGAGCTAGAGCATTCAAGACATTTTCAACCTCTCACTGCTACAGGCAGAAGTTTCCACTTGCTTCAAAAAGGCAACAATCATACCAGTGCCTGAGAAGAATAATGTGGGCTGCCTTAATGACTATCGCCCAGTAGCACTCAAATCGACAGTGATGAAATGCTTTGAGAGGTTGGTCATGACTAGATGGAACTCCTGCCTCAGTAAGGATCTGGGCCCATTGCAATTTGCCTATCGACACAATAGGTCAATGGCAGACACAATCTCAATGGCTCTCTGCACGGCTTTGGACCACCTGAACAACACAAACGCCTATGTCAAGATGTTGTTCATCGACTATAGCTCAGCATTTAATACTATCATACTCACAGTCCTGATTGAGAAGCTGCAGAACTTGGGCCTCTGTACCTCTCTCTGCAATTGGATCCTCGACTTCCTAACCGGAAGACCACAATCTGTGCGGATTGATGATAACATATCCTCCTTGCTGACAACGAACACTGGTGCACCTCAGTGGTGTGTGTTTAGCCCACTGCTCTACTGTCTATATACACATGACTGTGTGGCTAGGCATAGCTCAGATACCATCTATAAATTTGCTGATGATACAACCATTGTTGGTAGAATCTCAGATGGAGATAAGAGGGCGTACAGGAGTGAGATGTGCCAACAAGTGGACTGGTGCTGTAGCAACAACCTGGCCCTCAACATCAGTAAGACGAAAGAGCTGATTGTAGACTTCAGGAAGGGTAAGACGAAGGAACACATACCAATCCTCATAGAGGGATCTGAAGTGGGGAGAGTGAGCAGTTTCAAGTTCCTGGGTGTCAAGATCTCTGAGGATCTAATCTGGCCCCAACTTAATGATGTAGTTATAAAGAAGGCAAGACAGTGGCTATACTTCATTAGGAGTTTGAAGAGATTTGGCATGTTAACAAATACACTCAAAAACTTCTATATTGTACTGTGGAGAGCATTCTGACAGGCTGCATCATTGTCTGGTATGGAGGTGCTACTGCACAGGACTGAAAGAAGCTGCAGAAAGTTGTAAATCTAGTCAGCTCCATCTTGGGCACTAGCTTACAAAGTACCCAGGTCATCTTCAGGGAGTGGTGTCTCAGAAAGGCAGCGTCCATTATTAAGGACCTCCATGCCCTTTTCTCACTGTCACCATCAGGTAGGAGGTACAGAAGCCTGAAGGCATACACTCAGTGATTCAGGAACAGCTTCTTCCCCTCTGCCATCCAATTCCTAAATGGACATTGAACCCTTGGACACTACCTCACTTTAAAAAAAATATACAGTATTTCTGTTTTTGCACATTTAAAAAAATCTATTCAATATATGTATACTGTAATTGATTTACTTATTTACTATTATTTTGAAATTTTACTTATTATTATTTTTTCCTCTATATTACGTATTGCATTGAACTGCTGCTGCTAAGTTAACAAATTTCACATCGCATGCCAGTGATAATAAACCTGATTCTGATTCTCATTGTTTTCATTAACCAAGCTGCTCTCCAGTACTAGCCTTCCAATTCTATCTGCCAGTCCGTGCCCTGCACACGAGTCAGTGACTAACAAGGCCACCAAGCAACGCAAGATATCATGAAATTACCTGAGGAAGGGCAAAGCTTTTTTTTTGCTGATTCTGAGAGCCCAAAAACATTCTGGTAAATTTCTGAATTGTTGCCTTTTCAAAAGAAACTTGAGAAGTAGAGGATTATCTCCCTAATGTCCGGGAACACAACAACTTTGTTTATATTCACATCTTGAGCTGCTTTCACTTTGTGCCTCTGTTGTCTCAATTTCCAAATTCTCACATGTGCATCCAGATCCCACCACAGTCCCACCTGTGCAACCCCCTCCTACTCACAATCCTGGCCCCTTGTCTGTAGACCTTGCTCTGGGCAGTAAGAGAGATTAGCTTTACATGTCACATGTACTTCAAAACATACAGAAAAACTTGTCATTTTTGTATCACATCACATCACATGTGCTGGGCAGCTGCAAATATCACCATGTTACTTGCACCAACATAGCATCCCTACAACTTACTAACCCTAACTGTACGTCTTTGGAATCTAGGAGGAAATCAGAGCACTGGGAGGAAACCTACATGGTAATGGAGAGAACATGCAAACTCCTTATAAACAGCTACAGGAATTGAACCCAGATCTCACTGTAATAGTGTTAAATAACCACTGCTCCACAGTGCCACCCTAAATGCTGCTGTACTTTCTATAATTTCCCTCTCAGACTTTGCCTTTTCCTTCTCCTTTGAAGATGCTTCTTAAAACCTGGGATACTGAGGTCACCTTTATAAGGGAATGCTGAAAGCTGTTTATTACAATACTAGTTCTGTCTGATAACATCTCACCCGGAGCTTCAACTGACACTAGCGAGAAGGCTATTGAACAACATCCTCTCCTCTCTTATAATGCAGATTTGCACTCTGCCTTTTCTCCCCTCGGCCCTACCTGCAAAGGCCACTTATAAATCCAAAAACCCTCTCCCTTAAAGTCAGTGCTGACCAGGGATTACACAGAAATCTCTGCAGGGCTGGTGGATTTCTCCTGTAATGAACAGGCACAGATGAAGGAAGGATAGTGACCTCACCATTTATAACATATTAATGTGTTTTCTGCCTGCACCCAGGTCCGACAAAAGTACCTAGCCCTACAAGAATTTCTTGCATCTTAGTCAAATGAAAGTCTCACTGCAATTGATTTCAGCTCTCATTTGCATTCCTCAAAATAACAGAACAGAATTACCTCTCTGCCAGGCCTTTAAATTCCTCTGTAGGCCTCAAAGTGTATAACACTTCATGCCTTCTATATATCTCTGCATGACTTCTCCCAGTGTCTGTATTCCCATTCACCACCATACTCACTCCTCATATCCACTCTCATTTTCATTCCCATGCAGGTCAGAGTAATGGTCCTTCTACTTGGAAACACTTGGATGCATCGTGCAAACTAATTCTCAGAAGATTACTGCATCCTTGAGAAAGAGAGGCCAAAACTATTACCAAGGGCATAACAAATACCCACAATCAATGTTTGACCATTGCTGGTGGACTTGGACTGTATCGAAACACCAGGGTCTGGGCCCGAGAGCAAAAACGAACCAATGTTTGGCCAATTTAAGTGCAGAGCCAGAGTAGAAAGAGCAAGGCGTCAAGGGCGAGGGTGAAGGACGAACTGGTGTTCAGCTCATTACTCCTTGAGATTTACTCACCTCAGCGCTGAACTGACTCTGCAGCTGTGGCCTGCAACCATTGGCACTCACTCCAGCACTGAACTGGCTCCATGGCTGTGGCCTGCAGCCTTCAGGCTCCTGGATGGGCTTCACCCAGCACTGAACTGGCTCCGTGGCTGTGGCCTGCAGCCTTCAGGCTCCTGGACGGGCTTCACCCAGCACTGAACTGGCTCCGTGGCTGTGGCCTGCAGCCTTCAGGCTCCTGGACGGGCTTCACCCAGCACTGAACTGGCTCCGTGGCTGTGGCCTGCAGCCTTCAGGCTCCTGGACGGGCTTCACCCAGCACTGAACTGGCTCCGTGGCTGTGCACTCACTTTCGGGGATTCTGCAGTTAATGTTCAATGAGTTATTTGTTTACTTATTTATTATTTGCACAATTTGTTCTTTTTTCTGCACATTGGGGGTTTGACGGTCTTTGATATGTGAATTTTCTAAACGGGTTCAATTGTGTTTCTTTGTTTTGTGGCTGCCTGCAAGAAGATGAAACGCAAGGTTGTAGGTAGTATATATACTTTGACAATAAATGTACTATAAACTTTGAACTTTGAAGATGGACATCACCACATCTGACCTTCATTTGGGAAGTCAAACATGTATTAAACATTGGTTTGTTTTTGGTTAATGTATTTATAACAATACAATATCATGGGTTTAAAATAACAACAGTAGACAAAGTCAATTTAATTTAACTCCTCGTGCCTCTCCCATTAAATTAATAGTTCTGCACCCCAGCAACTAACATCTGAGGTCTGTGCTAAAGTTCTTCAAGTGGGGGTTTAAATAAAAAATGGAATAAGTGTTGAAGTACAGCCAAGTATCAGTAAAGATAACTATGAAGCTACCAAATTGGTACATTAATGAACTTTGAGGAAGGACATCTGCTAACTTTACCTCATTTGTTAACAGAATAAAGTTCATTTTTATTTGAGGTTCCAATCCCTGTCATTAGAGCTGAATCTCATTCAGTGTCCCTCAAAAGCCATATCACTTCACAGGGAAATGTAGCTAGCTACTTTTGTTGTAAAGAAAATTTCTAAAACTTGTTCCTAACTAGCTTCAAATTGAAGCAAAATAAATGGAGTCCAAACAGTAAAATGGAAAAGAGAAGCAAAAGAGAGGTTGATTCATAGGCTGTCCTGTTGAACAAAGGCTCATACAACTCATGAACCCTGAAGTGCACCTGCCACTTGGAATACAGCTTTACAAAACCCTTAAAGACATTGATAGAAGCAGCTATTATGGGATAGCACCAATACTGGTAAGAAGGGCTAAATTTTCAACCAACTCAGTGATTTCTATCAGTTCTGATGAGGCAAGGGAGTGGAGTATTATTAAACTGTATGTGATTAATAGTGTCATACAAATCAGTATAAATGTGTTAAATGAGCAACATTAGCATGGTGACCAAATGAACAAAAAACGAAGTTGCTTTCATCCATAAAGCAAGAATAATCATCTCAGACTTTGCAGCAAGTCATTTTATATCTGTTCCTCTTCAGATATAAGCTTCAGAGCTTTTGTTTGTTTGGCAGTCTGAAATTTGGGATTAGTTTACCTCATCAGTACTTTTTGAAGTGCCTTTCTGTGCTTGCTTACAAATTCAGTATCGCTGGAGTCAGGCACTGTGGCCTTTACTCCAGACCTGTAGCTAACCTGATGTTTTAATGAGGGCTTTAAGGCAGGAGAGAAAGGAAGCAGTGTAGGGAGGGAATTTCAGAACTATGGCCTTGACATTTGAAACCATGGCTGAAAATGGTGGGACACAGTGTGTGGGTGTGAGGGTGGGGGAATGGAGGAATCTGTAAGGCTAGAAGCAGTTTGAATGGAAGGATAAGACTTTAAGCTGCTAGGTGATCGGGAGCCAAGGTAAGTTAGCAACCAGAGTGACATTTGGTGAATGCAGAGGTGTGAGATATTTTTGAAAGCTTTACTAAAACCTCAGATTCACTTGTACAAAATTCAAATAAAGCACTGAAATGCACAATAAAGACATCCCATGGCAGTGAGAGTCACAGGACTGTATTACTGGAATGATCATCCACAGCTGATGCCTCCAAAACCAAATGATCTGTGAATACCTGTTGTTCCATTTCACATAGCAAGAATTGCCACTTGATCTTATATTGAAGAGTATCACTGAGTTAGAATTGGATCTCAATGTGAAACCTTACTTCGAGGAATGAATAGAGAACTAAAAAATGAATAAAAAAGGCCTGAACAGATTAGATATGGCAAAGTTATTTCCCATGGTAGGGTAGTCCAGGACAAGAGGGCACGACTTCAGGATTGAAGGACGTCCATTTAGAACAAAGATGTGGAGAAATTACTTTAGTCAGAGAGTGGCAAATCTGTGGAATTCGTTGCTACAAGCTGCTGTGGAGGCCAAGTCATTGGATGCGTTTAAGGCAGAGATAGATAGGTTCTTGATTAGCCAGGGCATTAAAGGATATGGGGTGAAGGCAGGGGAGTGGGGATGACTGAAAGAATTGGATCAGCCCATGATTGAATGGCAGAGCAGACTCAATGGGTCGAATGGCCTACCTCTGCTCCTATATCTTATGGTGTTATGGCCTAAAATTAATAGAAATGGGGCTTTGTTTATTTTGGATAGATTACAAAAACCTAGAATCTATTTACAATTGTAAGTTGAAGGCTGAATATTCCAGAACACCAAAAGAAGCAAGATTTGACATTTCATTAGCAAGAAAGCATCTCAGACACTGAAACATTCCCTCACTGCTGGGCCTGAGTGTTAGCATGGATGAAATCCTCAGGTGGATTCACGAACACCATGGATTCAGAGAATAGCAGGAGAGGATCGGAACAAAGAGAACAGAAGACAAGAAAGTATCTGTGCCTAATGAGCAAAACCAGCTTAGTATGGTGCCTCGTTATCTGAATTTATGTGAGAGGGGACAGAGATGGTGTCCTGGTTACCTTTTCCAAGCCCTGATCTGAGTAACAATCAATCTGCCAAGCTCAGAACAGTTCTAAACTTACCAACCATGCAAATCCAACAAAGTCCTTGTATCCAACCTTATTTGAATATAGGCATTAAAAAACATCCCAGTGAAAATGGATCACCTTACTGAATATGGATGAAAAGGTCAAAGAACATTTGTTGCATCTGAAAAACATAGTGCTTTTTAAAAGCTACTTGTCAATTGAGTTAATGGGCAGCTGGGACAGTAATTGAAATGGCCAAAGCAGTTTATCCATGATTATTATGACAGTATGCTGCTATCAGGTAGGAGGAGTAGGCAGGGATGGAAGCTCGTTCATGTCACCATTTTGTAGACTGATCTGAGCAGTGCATCTCATTTGGTTAATGCAGCGGAGATTTGCCATGTTACTGACAGCAAAAGACAACCTTCAAGGGGTGAAGAATGTATAAGTGACACTCTCACATTGACATAATACATGTTGAAGCAGGCAAGACTGGAAATTATTTGCATCTCACACATCAGCCTTCAAAAATGGGGAACAGATAGAAGGACACTTAATTTAAATCATTCACTACCATCATTGCCCAGCCCAGAGACATGTGTTTTACATATCATCTTTAAGGATTACAAACTATTTCAGGTTGGAAACAAAAGCTCCAGAATGGTGTCAATACAAGTTACAACAATGTATTTTCACACCTCTAACAGGATTGGGAACAAGTGGCATCTGAGAAAGTGGGATTTGATTTTATACTAACCTCAAACCAGCATAATTTTCAGTTTGCGCAGATGCCACCTGTCAGAGTCAGAAGCTCAGGTGTACTGCAAAAACGCGACCATGCATACGAGGTTTGCGCACCAGTGCAAAAATAGGGGACTGCCTTGCAAGGAGAGTGTCGCCTTATATTAAATTCAGGTCTCACCTGCTGTTTGGGATAGATCTAAAAGATCCAACCACACTGGGGCTCTGGCTAATATTTGTACTTTAACTAATATCAATGCAACAGATTCCCTGATTTGATCAGTTAACCCATTGTGAATTGTGGGCTTTGCCGTGTACAAATGGATCGCTGTATTTCCTATAGGATGCAACCAAGTCCATCTCTCACGAAAAGCAGTTCAGATCAGCCGACATTGTGAAAGGAGATATGAGGATGCATGCTGCTTCCTTCTTTGTGCCATGGATTTACAAAGGAAATCTCGCAGATTGTGCTGTTGGTGGGCTGGCCTTGAACGTTTAAGTTTTTGAGAAGCCTGGTGCTGAAAGTGCAAGTTGATAACAGAACTTTGAAGGAAATAGGGCATCCAAGACCTGATGGAACAGGAAAAACAGTTGTGTATCTCCTAAAAATCAGATCAAATGTTTGAGAATGGTTACCATTCTGATGGGTCTTCACTATATCTCCTCTATATTCTTTATATGAAAAACGGTCATGAGATCAAAATTAGATTCATTACTCAGGGTATCCCAGTTGTGATCTCACCAAGGCCATACTTAACTGTAATAAGACAGACAAACGTGCTTGCATAGAAATGCTTGTAGTCTGCTGCATCCACCCATTGCCATTGTCATCATCATCGTCTTCCAGCGGCCAACATTTGGTTTCCCAGTGTGGTGCAAATATAGCTGGTGCACAGGCAGACACAGAATGAATGCATTATGTCAGGCTATCAGGCATTGACAACTGGCTGCTCACCAGTTAAGTCAAGTCAAGTCAAGTCAACTTTTATTGTCATTTCGACCATAATTGCTGGTACAGTGCATAGTAAAAATGAGACAACGTTTTTCAGGACCATGGTGTTACATGACACAGTACAAAAAACATGACTGATCTACATAATAAAAAAAAACACAGAGAAAGCTACACTAGAGTACAGACCTACACTGGACTGCATAAAGTGCACACAAACAGTGCAGGCATTACAATAAATAATAAACAGGACAGTAGAACTAAAATCTCTTTTATGTCTAGTACCTGGCCAAGACGATAAGCAGCATCCATTCATCAGATCTTCGTTCACTTTGGAGACATTATTCTCCACTACTTCCAGAAAGTTTTCTCTTTTCTTCCATGGAGATAGACACTAAATATTGACTTAATTTCTCCCTTACTGCACAATATATTTTCTCCTGTCTCAGTCTTAAAAGAATCCACAGGATCTTTTGCTAACCTTTAATAATACAAAAACAGAAAACGCTGGAGTTATTCAACAGGTTGGAGGACATAGTAGCGTAGCAGTTAGTGCAATGCTATTAATGCTCAGGGAGTTGGAGTTCACAGTTCAATTCCAGTGCTGTCTGTAAGGAGTTTTATGTTCTCTCCATGACCCTGTGGGTTTCCTCTGGGTGCTCCAGTTTCCTCCCACAGTCCAAAGACGTACTGGTCAGTAGGTTAATTAGTCATTTTAAATTGTCCTGTGATTAGGCTAGTTTAAATAGGTGGGTTGCTGGGAAGGAAAACAGGATTCAGAGCTAAGGTTTCAGGTCAAAGACCCCGTTAAATCCAGAGTTGATAGTGTCCTGAAGAATCTTCAGAACCCAAGAATGAGACAAAATCTTATGGTTGCAGCTGCTTTGTTAGATGTTCACCAAAGTACAGGTGATGCACCATCAATAACTCTGAGACGTGGGTTAAGGTAGGCTTTTATTGGCTGGAAGAAAGCACAAGCAGCAAGCGACTATCACACGACATCCTGGAGACTGAGGAAGGGTCTGTGGCTCCAATCGCCTTTATACCGGGGTCTGTGGGAGGAGCCACAGGAGCAGTCAGCAGGGGTCTGTGGGAGGAGCCACAGGAGCAGTCAGCAGGGGGTCTGTGGGAGGAGGCACAGGAGGAGTCAGCAGGGGGTCTGTGGGAGGAGCCACAGGAGCAGTCAGCAGGGGTCTGTGGGAGGAGCCACAGGAGCAGTCAGCGGGGGTCTGTGGGAGGAGCCACAGGAGCAGTCAGCAGGGGGTCTGTGGGAGGAGCCACAGGAGCAGTCTGTGGGAGGAGCCACAGGAGCAGTCAGCAGGGGGTCTGTGGGAGGAGCCACAGGAACAGTCAGCAGGGGGTCTGTGGGAGGAGCCACAGGAGCAGTCCAGACAGGGGTCTGTGGGAGGAGCCACAGGAGCAGTCAGCAGGGGGGGCGTGTCCAGGCAGGTAAATGTAGTTCACCACAACAGGGTCAGCCTGTATCAGCAGGCAAGGCAGGTAAAGAACTTGAGCATATGCTTTCCTCTCATACTGCAAACAGATCTGAACCGGTTTGGGTAAGAAACCTGCAAACAGGTACCAACTGAGTCAATTCAGCTTTGCTGATAAAGAAACTACAGAACTATAGAACAAGGTATACTACGTTACTAAAAGTTTACAGACAAACAGGTGATTATACAAACATATCGGCAAGTGTAAAGAAAGCTAAAACTAAAAAAAACAGAATAATAACAACAATCAGCACTCCAATCCAATTGTCTTTTCTCAGAACTATATCTGAGTAAAGATACTGGATAAGCTACAGGGAGGATGAGGGAGGGGGAGATCTATGATAGGGCAAAGACTATGAGGAGCCAAATGTAATTCTCAAGCTCACCAACATGTCCATCATTTTGACTATCTATACCAGGTTTTAGTACTATATTCATTGAACATAGAATAGTACAGCATATTACAGGCCCTTCGGCCCACAAAGTTGTGCCGACCCTCAAACCCTGCCTCCCATATAACCCCCCACCTTAAATTCCTCCATATACCTGTCTAGTAGTCTCTTAAATTTCACTAGTGTATCTGCCTCCACCACTGACTCAGGCAGTGCATTCCACGCACCAACCACTCTCTGAGTAAAAAACCTTCCTCTAATATCCCCCTTGAACTTCCCTCCCCTTACCTTAAAATCACGTCCTCTTGTACTGAGCAGTGGTGCCCTGGGGAAGAGGCGCTGGCTGTCCACTCTGTCTATTCCTCTTAATATAAGAGGAATTACATGATTACATAAGAGGCATTTCACATGTGTCTGATGCATTGTTCTTGAAAGTTTCTGACAGCGCTGAATTAAAATAAGAGGGCGGGGAACATCATAAAGGACTCCTCCCATCCTGCGCACGGACTGTTTGATCTGCTTCCGTCTGGTAGGCGCTTCAGATCCCTCCAGACTAAGACTAATAGGCACTGGAGAAGTTTTTTCCCTACTGCGGTCACTTTGCTGAACAGTTAACTGCTGGTTAACTGTCGGCTAACTATTACTTGGAGTGCACTACCTGTATGTATAATCTATATTTTCATTTATATTTATCATTATTATTGTTATGAGCAGAGAGACAACATCTGCCGGAAGTAAATTCCTTGTATTTGCATAGGTACTTGGCGATTAAAGTCTGATTCTGATTCTGATAATTTCTCTTAATTTCCTTTTTAATATCTCTAGAAATTTTTGCCTGTATCTTTATGTTTTTCGATAGACTTGAATTCTGTTTTCTTTTCCTCACTGATTTCTTGTTCCTTCGCTGAATTCTGAAAATTTTGCAAAATAGGCGACCCAGCTTCTTTAGTGACATTATCAAATCAAGTATAATTGTCATTCAAACCATACATGGATACAGCCGAATGAGAGAACATTCCTCTGGGGGCATAAGTCTTCTCCTTCAGTCTAAAATACTATCCTTGAGTATCAGGATCCCAAGACTCCATGAATAAATTGGACAATGTAGGAAACTATGTACACCGTCATCAGTTCTACTGAGGTAACTTTGCAGCCCCTATATTATTGCATAATTTTGCCTGCCTTGCGTTCAGTACCATATGCATGCCAGACCTTCACTAAAAACCCAGTCTCATTAACTCATTTGCCTACTCTTCAAGCTACATTTACAAGCACAGGGATAATAATGGGCTTGGCTACTGGACAAATTCAAATGTGGGTGTAACATTAACTGGTGTTCAAATTGGTGAGAAGTTATTTCATTTTGTTCTGGTTACATTGCCACCTCTATAGATTAATATCCTGTCAAAATATAGAACCTGTGGTCATTAGAACTGGCCATGGTGTGATGTTGGCCACAATTTCTGCTTCCTCTCATGCTTTTGTACCAGACTCTCTACATGATATTTCTCTGAGAGTTTGCAAGACCTCCCAGAGTACAACCACATGATGGCACTGCAGGTCATTACTGGAGTCGCTCGTATCAGCTTCATATTCATGTTGTGGCCCTTTAACAAATCTGGAGTCATGCTAATGGCTTCCTTCACTGGATGACCATTTATCGTAACTATACTTCAGTAATCTGTAGGACTTCACCCATGGCAGTGAACTTACCCTGGAAGTTTAGGTCTGCTTTGTGAGCTTGTAGCACCCAAATCTGTGCTCTGCCATTTTATGTATCAGATTTCATGTGATGGGGTGCTCTTTAACCATGTGTTTACCAATTATTTTCTCCAGTTACTGCATTTCACATGTGTCTGATGCATTGTTCTTGAAAGTTTCTGACAGTGCTGAATTAAAATATTATTTTAGGGCTTTTACTGCACTCCATGCACAGTTTTTGCTGTTGATAGACTCATCAGTGTTTTAACTGTTTCCACCTCACTGCTAACATTACCTTCTCTGCTTAGGTATGAGCACATTCCTCTGCCTGCGTCCTCCCTCAGTATCTGAGCAACACTTTACTCACACTCAGGAACATTGCCACTCATTCCAAGTACCAGGCAATTGGTTGTAACCAACTGTAGTTCTCAAACTCACCAACATGTCCATCATTTTGAGTATCTGTATTCATCACTATTCCATCTATAGCATATATGTCAAACTCAAGGCCCGCGGGCCAAATCCGGCCCGCGGTGGAATTATCTTTGGCCCGCGAGATAATATCTAATTACTATTAAAGCTGGCCCCAGTAATCGAAGTGCCTATGGCGTATGATATGGCTAATGCTGAGTTTATTCAGGTACCAGGTTTTCAGTGTTTATTCGGCAGTCTTCTTCATAAGAAACGGAATTTGTAAAGTGAAACACTTTGTAGTTATAGCAGAGACTGAGACACATGAGAGCAGGCTGAAAAAACGGAGGCAACGAAAGCTGCGTTCGCACGCGTCCGACTGATCCGGCCCGCATGAAGCTGCATTTTGCTCAATCCGGCCCGTGACCTAAAATGAGTTTGACACCCCTGATCTATAGGATCCTGTTCTCTGCTACGTTCACACTTGATTATGGTCCTCATTTTCCCTCAAGTAACAACGACCCAAACTTCACAAAGACAGCACAGCAGCAATCTGTGTTCTTAGAAGGTGGCGTAGATTCAGCACATCACCTAAAACTTTGACAACCTTCTCAGATGCAAAGTAAAAAGTATCCTAACTGGTTGCATCATGGCCTGGTATGGGACAGCTCCCAGTGCCCAGGAACAGCAACGTCTACAGAAAATGGTGGGACCAGTTACATAGAGTGCTGCCACAAGAAAGCAGCATCCATCATTAAAGACCCCCCATCACAATCCAGTCCATGCAACTCTTCTCATTGCTACCATCAGGCAAGAGGTACCACAGCCTTCCGTCCCACACCACCAGGTTCAGGAACAGTTATTAACCTTCGACCATCAGACCTCTGAATCAGTGTGGATAACTTCTTTCACCACATCTCTGAACTTGAACATGTTTAGGCACTCTCCAACTTATATTCTGAGTATTACTTTTTTATTTGCACAATTTTGCACATTGGATGTTTGTTAGTCTTTGGTTATGTACAGTTTTTCATAAATTCCATTGTATTTTGTTATGTTTTGTAACTCCAAAACATAAAATTAATTGAAAGAAAAAGATGGAAACCTAGGAAAACATGTCTACCCTTAGTTTTTAAATCAAATCAAGTTTAATTATCATTCAAACCATATATAGACACAGCCGAACAAGACAGCATTCCTCTGGGGCCAAGGTGCAAAACATTCAAAAATAGCGAGTAACATAATTCAAAATATCGATCAAAGAAGCATACTGACTCAAAAAGAAAACATATGTAGTCCAATACCCTGAGCAACAATGTCCAGCAATTGATGGCACAGTCTCCCGGCAGTGTACAGATGCACACAATCCAGCATGTCATTCCACTGCTCAAACACTGATGGGTAAGGCTATGCAAGCTCAACCACACTGTAGCTTTGCGCATCTCTCACCTGGTCAGCAGCAGCAGGCAAGCGTGAGCCTTGAGGCCTAGTTCTCATTACAACGGAGGCTACACAGCTACAAAGTCGACTGTCCCTCCACCAGGCAGGGGTAACAGGTCTGTGGCAACTTACATTATCACTGTCCAGCAGAGTCTTGCAATCACAAGTGAAATATCCAAGAGCATCCCCCACGGTTATTTTGCACCGACTTCAATGCTTCTGAGTAGCAGGCAGCAACATGGTCTGCAGCTAGGTCAGCTCCTAGTTGCTCCAACATATGGATGGGTTCCTCCGATATCCCAACCAGCTCCTTTGACACCTCACCCGACTCCACCGCCAACACCAGTACAGCTACTCCGATCAACGAGGAGTTCACTGATGAAGTAGCCCTGCAGTTTTACCTTTTTTACTTTTAGCAAGGTGCACACTTATGATGTGGTGATGTGATAACATATGCCATTCACGTACTTTTACATACTGTATAACCCATAAAGAATTATTTACACAAAGAATGCTTAATCAAACAATATATTTACAATGATACTCAAATATTAATGAAATATTAAATAGACAATATAGACAATGCTCTTCCCTATTTAGGTATAAGCTCCAACTCAATATTGAATGCATCTCTCTCATATATATACACACACACACACACACACACACTCCATAGGAGAGTGGTCCAGTCCTTAATTTTCAAGTACCTACTTTTAAACATCTCTGTAGCCTCACACCAAGACTTCTTATCCAGGAGTAGAACATCGAACTTCCTTGTTTGAGGAGCCCTCAATCTGTTTCAGCTGTTTGTCCTGCAGGCTGGTTGGGTTTGAAGAGATCCAAATGTGAATGCAAAGGACGACCCAGGAACAGCAGTTGTTGGTTGTAAAGTGTGCTCATTGCAATAGTCAAGGAGGAAATTGGCGAGTTTCTGGTTCAGTGTCAGAGTAGTGTGTTCTACTGACTTTGCTCACAGCTTGCTCTTTAGAATCTGGACAAACCTTTCCGCCAAGCCATTTGTAGCTGAGTGGTATGGTTCAGATGGAATATACCTTATTCCATTCATTTCCAGGAATGACTGAACTATTCCACAATAAATTGTTCTGCAAAGATTTGAAAAAATATCCTCTATGCTGGGCAGAGGGTATTGAACTACTTTCTGTTCTGGGTAGATGGTGACCTTAAAGTCACCACAGATCCAGACAGACCCGTTCTTCTAGACCACTGGCATTCCTCATGGGCTCCACTCAGCCTTGGAAAGAACCCTTTCAACCTTCATGTGATCTAGTTCCCTGGCTACATTATCATGGATGGTACTGTATAAGGAACTGGACAGGCTTTGCAAAACTTGGGTGTGGCATTTTCATTTAACTCTATTTTACCCCTGATATGTTTGAATTTTCCAATGCTATCCTTGAACACTCCTGTGACATCATCCAGTACCTTTCTTAATTCACTTTCTGTTGACTCTTTTGCAGGGGATGTGGCATGCAAGTAATGATGGATTTCCAATCAAGTTGTAATTCACAACCAATCATGGCCCCCAATGCCGGCCCTCCTGATTTTAACCACATACAAGCTCAATGTGACTTGTTGATGGGTGTATTTCACCGTTACAAACATCATTCCCACAGGAATTATCTTTTCTCCATTATATATTCTTAGCTGGATATTTTTGAGATCTTTGAAATGCTATTCACACTCATTTTGTGGAATGACAGGAGCAGCTGAGCCAGTGACCAATTCCATTTTATTTAATTTGCCACTCACTTCTGGAGTAAGCCATGTTGCTTGTCTATTGTTAGTTTTCAGTTTGTAAATCTCAAGGCTACACCGACCTGTGTCACTCTCATCATTATCAGATTTTTCTTCAACAGCGTGCAGATTAATGCCTCTTTGGAAAATGCAACTTAACCTTTTATCTTTTTGTCTACCTTGTGCAGTCCATTTATTTTTGACTGCCTGACATGCCCTTTGTATGTGTCCTTCTTTGTCGCATTTCCTACAAGTTTTGCTTTTACACCTGCATTCTAGTGTATGTGAGCCCCTGCCGCAACAGTAACACAACTCGTTCAGCCAGGCAGGCTGCTGTTTAGATGTTCAATTCTGTTCACACTCACTTTCATTCCTGACTGCAACTCAATTGTATCTCTGGTTGTGGTTTCCATTGATACAGCAATTTCTTTTAAATGTCTGTTGTGCTTCAGTTAGGGGGCATTTTTGAATGTTTTCTTCTAAGATTCCGTAAACTAATTGCATCATTAACCCATCATTGAACTGACAATGCCCAGCCAGTCTCTTCAATTCAGCCACATATGCTGAAATTCAAATTGCAAAGTAAAATTTATTATCAGAGTACATACATGTCACCACATACAATCCTGAGATTCTGTTTCCTGTGGGCATACTTAGCAAATCTATAGAAAATTAGCTGTAAACAGGATCAATGAATAACAAACTGTGCAAATGCAAATATGAATAAATAGCAATAAATAACAAGAGCATGAAATAACAAGATAACAAGTCCTTAAAGTGAGACCATCGGTTGTGGGAACACCAGAAATAGAATGAGCGTAGTTATCCTGTTTTGTTCAAGAGCCTGATGGTTGAGGGGTAATAATTATTTTTGAACCTGGTGGTGCAAGTCCTCAGGCACTTGTACTTTCTACCTGATGGCAACAGCGAGAAAAAAACATGGCCTGGGTGGCGAGGATCGTTGAAGATGGATGCTGCTCTTCTTCGTCAATATTTCATGTAGATATGCTCAGTAGTTGAGAGGACTTTACCCATAATGTACTGGGTTGAATCCATTCCCTTTTTTAGGATTTTCCGCGCAAAGGCATTGGTGTTCCCATACCAGGCCATAATGCAACCAGTCAGCACACTTTCCACAATACATTTATAGAAGTTATAGAGGAAATGAAGGAGTCCCCTTCATTTTTATTCCATTTATGAAATCTAAATTATTCTGCAATCAACAATGGTTTCAGTTTTTAAAAGTTCCTACATTATTTTCACAATATCAGCAAAACTCATTTCAGCTGGTTTGGTTGGAGCGGTCAAACTTCTAAGCAAACTTATGCTTTTCCACCCAATGCACTTAGCAAAATTGGCACTCACTTTTCATTGGTTATTTCATTTGCTTCAAAATACTGCGTAATTCATTCAATGTACATCAAGACATTATCTCTTGGGCAATCAAATGTTTTTACCTTTCTGATGTAGCCAGCCATTTCCGGTTTCGTTTATTTATTATTTCTATTACTTGGTTCTCATCATTTATGTACCCATGAATTCTTCCTTTTTCTGCCTTGTTTTTAAAATGGACTGTCTCTATCCTTCCACTGAACAGGAGTTGCTATTTTTTTTAACTCGAATGTCTGCGTTCCTTTTAAAACTTGATCATCTCACTGCACTTCAGCAGGTAGCTAGTCGTCTCATGTCCATTTAGAACTTTCTCATCACCACTGCTATTTTTAATCCCAAAACATAAAACTAATTGAAAAAAGCTGGGAGCCCAGAAGAACCCATCTACTCTTTATTTCATTTTTCTTGCTTTTAGCAAGGCATACACTTATGATGTATGTCTAACATGTACTTTCACATAGTGAATTATTTAAACAAATAATGCTTAATCAAACAATACATTTACAATATTACTCAAATATTACTGAAATATTAAATACACAACATGCTTCATTATTCTCCTGAAAATGCCTGCAAGAAAATTAATCTCAAGGTATTATATAATAACATATTACTATTTTGATAATATATTTACTTTAATTTTGAATCTTGTTGCTTGTATGGTGTCACTAGGTTTCTGTTATTTTTCCTTATCAAGACAGATGACAGAAGTAGAGACACTATTGAATTGAAGGTGACAGAAGTAGAGACACCATCCTTAATTGAAGACCGTCAATGCTAAGCCAATAGCAATGGCTGGTACAACAATGTATCGGGAATCTTACCACATGATAGATTCAGTTCTTAAAGGTCATGGTCATACACACTTCCTGCATGCGTTACTTTTGTGAGAGCAATGTACCAGATGTACCTTTACCCAGATGTACCTTTACCCAGATGGTATCAATTGTATTTCCTGTAGAAGGAATCCACATGCTGTTGACCTTGCCATCCTGCCCACCTGCTTAAGTTAGCCAAACAGCAAGAGCTGTTTTTTGAAATCAATTTTACATTATTCATTGAAAGAATGCTTCAGATTTAGCAGAGTCTAACACCCTTCCCCCAGAAAAGTTCTCAAGGAACACCCAAACCTAACAAACATTAAAATAATTGGATTAATTTAACAAAGAAGGTTTGTTATATGAACACAGTTTGTGAGTAATTCATTCTGTATAGTCAGCTGATGGCTTATGATGACTCAGTTTATGAAGTCATCTGAAAGGTTTGATTGAATTACAGCTTGGTAACTCATCCCCTCTCATTATTATCCTGCATTTACATACTTGGGGAAGCAAAGATAAAGAATGTCATTCTATGCTGGCTTCAATTACATAATGAAATATTTGGCTCAGGGTGCTAAGGCACTCAGTCTTATTACAATTCATGTTACATATGAAATAACAAAACTCGGCATTGACCTGTTGCGATGTATACAGTCCAAATATAATCTTACAATCTGTTTTCACTCCACCATGAAATTCATAAATCACATTAATCTGTGAGAGATCCCGCCTGGGGCTCACCCTGAAATGGTCCTTGGCAACATTTCTGCCTCTAAAGCCAGCCTGAAGTCAAATTGTTGCTTACCATAAAATCAGGGAAAAAACTGTGAACAGAGATATGTCTTTGCTATCAGTGAGTATTAACGTTATCTTTACAATCAGTTTCTTTATGAATAAAGTATGTCTTTCCTTCTTCCTCTCTGTGCCCTCCTCACAACTGAAAGAGAGTGGGGATAACTTGCTTCCTGAGCCCCCAGTTAGAGCTACGTAACAAATGACCTGACTGATTGATTGAATTGATGATTGTTTTGTTCCTCCCAATGCCATGACTTGCTTTCATCGTCCCGCCGACAATGCATTGCCCCATGCTCTGTACTTCCACCAATGACACTCAAAACAATGGCAGCCAACAACATACAGCTTTCCTCTCATTGCCCACAGAAGAGGTGAAGGAGCAGCATTTCACGGACAATGCTGACTGTCACAGTCAAACCTGATTTTCATCTGAAAACCAGACCCATGTGAAATATACTCCTCGCAGAAAATTGGGAGGTACGGGGAACTGTTAACGTGAAAAACTGCAGCATTGCGAATGAATTTAGCAGTTTATTCTTTGTCTGTTACGTGCGAATTTACTCAGTGAGTGGTCATTAAAAGCCAATTTAATTTAGGAACTGGAGAAAGAGCAGGGGATGTCAGATTAGTTGGCTAGCTCTTTTAAACATGATAAGTTCAACGACCTTCTGTGCTGTAGTATTCTGGGAGTACAATTTGGAAATGTGTATAAAGAGAGGAATCAGTAAGAGTTTCAAGGACTGAGCGACCTTTGTGTTCAAATCTGCAGAATGCTAGTGATTGTAGTGAAAGCAAATTTAAATCTATTTAAAACTAATGGTAGACACAGGTTTTAATATAAACTTGTGCAAAGCAGCCTGCAGTTGAAATACTGAGCACTGCTTTGATCAGCCCATTTTAGAAGAGTATGAAAGTGATGGCAATTTCCCAGTGTTATCATGAGCAAACAGATACAGTTATGTAGAGAGACTTACAAAGCAAAACTCTTTGCACTCTAGCTGCAAGGGTTAAAGGCTACATATTGGATATTTTCAGATTACAAAATGTCACAACAAAATTAATAGTGTTAAATGTTTTCAGTGGTCACTGTGACAGTAGCAAGATGGAATATATTTGAGATGAGCACCAACAAAATAGATCAACTGGCTTGCAATTATTTGCTTTTCACAGTATTTTTAAAACTACAAACAAATATTTGTGGAAAATCCACCAGTTGGTTTAAAAGAAAATTAGATGTCCATTTGAAAATTATTAAAAGAGAGGGGAAAAAAGGTTAGATGAATTGGTTTTTGTGGAGAAAACTAGAGTTTGGAACAGTGACTGTGCATGTACTTTTACACTCAATGGCCACTTTATTATGTTAATATTAGCATTAACATCTGCTTGTTAATGCATACATCTGATCAGCCAATCACGTGGCAGCAACTCAATGGATAAAAGCATGCAGGCATGGTCAGGAGGTTCAGTTTTTGTTCAGCCCAAACATTCAAATGGGGAAGAAATGCGACCTAAGTGACTTTGATTGTGGAATGATCGTTGGTGACAGATGGAATGGTTGGAGTATCTCAGAAACTGCTGATCTCTTTTGGGATTTAAATTTTTTTTTACTTACTTATTTACACACAATAGTCTCTAGAGAGGCTGGTGGTAAAAAAACATACAATATCGAGTGAATGGCAGTTCTGTGGGCCAAAATTCCTTGAAAATGAGAGAGGTCAGAGAATAATAGCCAGACTGGTTCAAGCCGACAGGAAGGCAACAGTAACTCAAATTACAACAGTGGTGTGCAGAGGAGCATCTCTGAATGTACAACATGTTGAAACCTTGAAGTGGATGGGCTACAGCAGCAGAAGACCATAAACATAGAGAAAAACACTCAATGGCCATTTTATTAGGCACAGGAGGTACACAGAGTGTAAAGTTCTGTGCTGCAAGAACCTGCGACTCTGAGCTATGTACACCTGGGTTTTTGTACAAGAAACTTCCAGCTGAGGTGAAGTAGTTCAGGTCAAATCTGTCACATTCCCTGCTGTGTGATCTCGGCTAGTTGGCATGAGCTATAGCTCAGGTTACTGACACTAAAGGAATATATTCCTGGAGGTTTCAGAGCAAGATTTCCAACCGATCAACCAATACAACCAACTCTATTACAGTACTTACAAGTTGAACCAACCGACTTTCGTTCTGCTTGACTGCCATCAAAGCTGATTGTTACAATATCGCATTACTTATGAAGCTGGTAAACAGTGACATTAAAAACATATAACAAGCTGCAAAGGAACCTATGTGTCAGGTAGTATCTGTGGATGGTAATGGACAGTCAATGTTATGCGTCAAGATCCTTCATCTGCACTGAAGCACATGACAAAAGCATGTCTTTTTATTTCATCAATAATTTTTCTCCTAGCTGCTTGCCACAATGTATTCGAGATTAATATTTACTCCAAGACAATCCTGGAGGGTTTGCAATTGAGTTATGTCATTTGCATAGTGTCAGGGTCTGCACTGGAAGGCTAACATTCAATTCACCATTTAAAAAAACCACCCTTATCGCTTAAACAAATTGAGTTTCCCTCATCTACATCTGTCAGGAGCAGGGCAGAAATGCACAATGGTACTCCTGTCCTCTCTCGCTGCTGTGAAGCGTCTAGTGCAGTGAGTTCTGGTGGTGCACACATCATCTGTCATTGCAAATATTCGTTATTCTTCCCACTCATTCTATCTCATGTGGGGGCAGAAGCAACAGAAATTTACAAAATGAAAAAGAGAAGGTCACTTGCATTGTGACCTACTACAGGATACTTCCAACATTTCATAACTCATCGCACACAAGATATGGAAGCTGATTTTCATCTTTGAGGGCTGGTGGTAATCCAATAGGGAGGTTTGGATACTTATTATAGAACCTGCTGGACTATTCTGAGCACTTTACAAGGGTATTTGTCTGAACACAAATTTTCAGTTTTTGTACATTCTGACTGCACAGGACCAAGAAAATAACAGACATTTAAAGCAAATTTCATGACTTAAAGGCAACGGAAATGAGCTTGGTCATTGTTGTAGGACACACAACAGTCAAGCAGCAGACAGCTAGTATGAATCAGTAGCTTTATATAACCAAATAATCTCTTTACTGCAGGATAAAATACTCATCAGCACCACAGGAGCAACTTCCTTACTCTTTTTCAAATAAGGGATTTTTAACTTGTGCTGAGTGAATGTGTATACAGGTGTTTGCAGTGACCTGAACCATTCGCACCCAGAGAGTGAGAATTCTACCAAGGAGCAGTGTACAGTAGGTATACATTAAGGTTTCAGTACAGTTACATCTTTCTGGAAAGAGATAAAAAGTCTAGTATTTATATCACAACTTCACAATCTCAGAGCATCACAAAGGCCCTTGAAACAAATTAAATATTTATTAAAGGGAAAATAAAGGTGGAAAATAGGAAGGTTAGTAATCTGAATAAGTTACACACACACACACACACACACACACACACACACACACACACACACACACACACACACACACACACACACACACACACACACACACACACACACACACACACACACACACACACACACACACACACCCTTAATGAGAGGTCATCAATGGAAAAGCTGAGTGGTTTCAAGTTCCTGGGTGTCAACATCTCTGACAGTCTATCTTGGGCCCAGTTATGAAGATGACACACCAGTGGCAATATTTCATTTGCAGTTTGAGGAGATTTGGCATGTTACCAAAGATTCTAGCAAATTTCTACAGATGTATCTTGGAGAGCATTCTGACTGGCTGCATAACCGCCTGGTGTGGGGGGAGGTGCCAACGAACAGGATCGGAAAAAGCTGCAGAAGGTTGTTACCCCAGCTAGGTGCATCATGGGCACCAGCCTCCACCCATTGAGGAGAGTTATTGAAAGTGATGATTTAAAAAGGTGGTATCCAACGTTAGGAACCTTCACCACCCAGGACATGCCCTCATCTCATTACTACAAACAGGGAGGAGGTACAGGAGCCTGAAGTTACACACTCAAGATTTAGGAACACCTCCTTCCCCACCACCATCAAATTTCCGAATGTTCCACGAATCTGTGAACACTATTTTGCTTTCTTTTGCACATCTTCTTTTTATATTTCTTATGATTCTTTTGTATTGCACTGTACTGCTGTCATGAAACAATAAATTTCATAGATATGTCAGTGATAATAAACCTGATTCTGATTCTAACCAAAATCAGTGTTATGAGAGCTGTTAACCCATTGCAGTTTTGTTGATCAAGACTTAAACATTCACCAAGGTAGCTTCCCTGCACTTCAGAATAATTCCTGGTTATATTTTTGCATCCAGCTCTGAGAGACAATAGGTCTGCAGCTTAGCCTTCTATCTGAAATACAACAGGCCGCCAAACTAAAATACTCCCTCTGTTCTGTACTGTAATGGCAGCCTATTTTTTTTGCTCAGATCTCTGGAGTGATACTTGAACCAGCAAATTTCTGATTTGGAGATATAAATGATGGCGATATTGATGAGTACATGAATTGGTGCAAAGCAGGTGCCTCACAGGAGCCTGATCTGCTCTCTTTATATTTATGACTGTGAGGCAAAGTACAGCTTGAGTTTGCTGATGACACTACTGTCATAGGTGGTGATGAATCATAGGCGGGAGACTGAATGTCTGGCTGAATGATGCCACTACAGTAACCTCTCATTCAACGTCAGCGAAACCAAAGAGCTGATTATTGACTAATAGGAGGAAAAAAAATCAGAGGTCCTTGAGTCTCATTGGGGTAAGAGATGGAGCGAGTCAGCAACTGTAAATTCCTTGGATTTCTCATTTCAGAAGATCAGTCCTGGGTCCAGCACGTAAGTGCCATTACAAAGAAGGCACGGCAGTGCCTCTACTTCCCTAGAAGTTTTGAGAAGATCTGTCTTCTAAAACTTTGACAAATTTCTATAAATGAGTGGTGGAGAATACACTGACTGGTTGCATCACAGCCTGGTATGGAAATGCCAATGCCTTCGAATGGAAAATCCTGCAGAAATTAGTAGATGCAGCCAAGTCTATCACAGATAAAGCCCTCCCCAACATTGAGTACAACTACAAAGAGTTCTGTTGATCCATAATCAAAGGCACCCACCATCCTGGTTATCCTCACTTCTCACTGCTGCCATCAGGAAGCCTCAGGACCCAAACCACCAGCTTCAGAAACATTTATTACCCCTTATCCACTAGGCTCTCCAACCAGAGTGGATAGCTTCACTCATCCTAACACTGAACTCATCTTCTCACTATTTATTATTGTTATAATTTTTGCTGTTTTTTCCCTTTTTTTCTATTTTCACAGTTTGTTGTCTTTTGCACATTGGTTATTTGCAGATTTTCATTGATTCTATTGTGCTTCTGTAAATGCCTGCAAGAAAATGAATCTCATGGTATTACAGTATATGGTGGCGAAAATATACTTTGATAATAAATTTACTATGAGCCTTTTGATCTTTGAATTGAAGCAATTTGTTCTGCATACTCAGCGTTTAACTGAGGCCTGATGAGAAGTAACCTTGTATATTAGTGGACTCTTCAGTTGAGTTTGGGAGGATGAATTGGTGCTCTAATCAATCTGCACTAAATTCTCTGCTGCTGATCTGCTTTCTTCTTCTAGGAATGTTATGGACAAGACTCCAAGAACAGGTCCATATTTCTTTTTACAAAAAACAAAAGAACTATTCTATTTTATTGGAGTATATGCCTTTCTGAAATATTTGCAGTGCAAATTCAAATGCCTGTTCATTCCTATTTTCACAAAAGCAGTACAGAAGGAATATTGCTATCTTTTACAGAGGTTATGGAAGGTTTTGGAAGAACTAGAGGTAAGCATCTGGAACACCTGGCTCAGTGGCAGGACAAAATGTCATCATTCATTCCCCCACTCCCTGCTAAGTTAATAATAACTGGCCTTCAATTGGAATGTAAGAGATGAACAGATAAGTTTGTTAAGATCAATCTAGAAACCCAACCAAATCCAAACATCCGCAAAAGGACTGCATGTTTGGACTTTGACTGAATGGAATATTTCAAAGAGATTTATGCAAGAGTGAGGCGGAAAGTAGTTGGTCCAGTCCTTCATGCTCACACTGTGGGGCAAGTAAATCTGCATGAGAGAGGGTTTTTGGCCTGGATCCCTCCATTCTCATTGCAGAACAAAGAACACAAAGCTTGTGGCAGCAAACCTATTCTCTCTTTTGCTTGTAGGGGATGAAGTAGATAAGAGAGTGAAGTGAAGTCAAGTCTATTGCCATGACTACAAAGACAGTGAAGTAGAAGTACAATAAAAACCTTGCTTGCAGCAGTATCACAGGCATGTAGGTTCATATAACACATAAAACGTAAGTCGTACATAAATTAAACAAGGCACTGAAGAGAGAAAAAGATTGTGCACAATAGTGCAAAAAAACTCACTATCAGAGACATCCATAGTAGTGGTCTGTGATATTCCTTTGCTGGTGAAGGATTAGTGTTGTGCAAGTCCATTCAAGAACCTGGTTGCTCGAGGGAAGTAGCTATTCTTGAACCTGGTGATGTGGGACTTCCGCCTTCTATACCTCCTGTCTGGTTGTAGCAGTGAGAATTACCTGCACAGAAATCTCATGTTTATAACCCACATTCTGGATAGTCAGGGGATGTATGTGTGTTGAATGCAGAACGTTATTAAATTGTTGAATTGATTAGATGGAGAGAAATTCCAGACTAAGGGGCCGAATAAATTGAGAGCCGTTCAAGTTTGAAGTGAGGAAGCATTGCTTCACGTAGAGGGCGTTGGAAAGTTTCTGATTTGTTCATGTGGTGGGAAATCTTCCTTCACTCTCACTCCATTACTCCCATTCCCTAAGCTAGGAATTTATTGGACTGTACAGCACACACTATGTAGCAACCAGAAAACAAGATATGTGACAATCTGGCCATGAGTAACGATATGCATCTCTCAGTTCTCCTTGAACTGAGTACCTTTCTCAATTATTTCAGACAATGACCAGTCAATGTTAAGAACCAATCACATTGCTAAGGCTGCGTAAGATCCATAGATATCTAAGGACATTAGTTCCTACACTAAATGGGCAAACCAACAATTCTCTTCCACAGGAAATTTTTAAAAATGTCAAAACAGGTAATGATAGAATTTTGCTAGGGTAGAGTATTAAAACTTACTGAAACAGAGAGCTGTGCTGAATGGCTACTCATTGATAATGAGGAGGGAGTCTCAAATGGCTGAATGACCTGCTCCGTTTCCAGTTATCTTTTGAAATTCACTTTTAGTCTGAAGGCAGAATAGATTTATTCTGCTTCCAGCCATCTGTGTTCTTTCTTCTCCCTGGCCTGTTCGTACTTAGGAGTGCAGCCAAGTACAGGAGAACAGTCAATTGCATTCCTGCGTTAAATACATCTAAACAAGAAAGAACTCGTTAGATTGTTTAATCTGCTATGGGGCAGTCATTATTTATATGCATCTGTCATTTAAGAACAAAAAAGGATTGGCTCATTTACAACATTTTGATTTCTTAAGGGATACAAATTGTTGGCCGAGACCCATGTCAAATATCCAGCTAAATTAGGATTTTGAATTTATGGCCAGAGTTTGGGAGAAGTAGCTTCCTGCATGCTGTTTGGGTTTATCCCATTGCTTGAACAAATACAAAATTACATATTCCACACATAAAATGGAAAATGTTTAATTTTAGTGAAATCCTCTTTGCTAGTTATGCCATTCAATGGATCAGCCTTTGTCATTTCTGCCACCATCAAAGAGACTCCAGACACACCTTTCCTTCTCATCCCCTGTAGCATTTCAGAAGGATCATACCCTGGTCTATTCTTCCATCTCCAGCTGTCATTCCGCGTGGCACTTCCCCATGCAACGCCTGCCATTTAACCTCATCCCTTCCCACCATCCAAGGATCCAATCCTTCCGGGTGAAGAAGCAATTCACCTGGGGTTTCTTTAGCACTACACTGAAGAAAGCAAACATAGATTGAGGGACTGCTTTTTGATGCATCTGCACTCATTCCATAGAGTCTAATGCCTCCAACTTTAATACTTGATCTCACTCCTAGTATTACCTACCTGTCTGTGACCTCCTGCAGTGTTATAACAAGATGAGGAACAGCACTCTGCATGTCTGTACACAGTGTAGCCATCACAATTCAATACTGAATTCAATGACCCGCTGAATATTTCTGTCAGTTCTGCATTTCTCGGCATTTATGCCCTTTTGTTCAGATTCTCTCTCTTCAACCACCCCACATTAACCCATCAGCTAGTTGACTTCATTTAAAAACAGCCTCCACCTCACCTTTTTAGATATGTAAATCCATTTGACTATTCTTGACTCCATCCTCTCTTCAACCATTAGGCTCTTGAACAAAAGAGGATAACAACACTCATTCTATTTCAGGTGTTCCCACCCACAGTGAAATCACTTTAAGGATTCTTTATCTTGTTATTTCATGCTCTCATTATTACTATTTATTTATATTTGCATTTGCACCATTAGTTTTTCATTGATCCTGTTTACAGTTACTATTCTATAGAGTTGCTAAGTACGCCCGCAGGAAAAAGAATCTACGTGGTGACATTTAGGTACTCTGATAACAAATTTCACTTTGAACTTAAAACCAACTTGCCTGCTCTCTTTCCCAGCTCTGATGAAGGGACCTCTTTCTACAGATGTTTTCTGATTAGCTGGAGATTTGGGGTCTCTGATTTTCATCTGAAAGAAGATGCTGAGTTAGAAATGTCTAGGGGAGGAATTCCAGAGCACTGGGCTGAGGCAGCTGCACGCATGCCTACAAATGATGGACTGAAGAAGCTCCACGAATGCAGAGACCTCAGAGTGTTGATAAGCTGGACAAAGCAATGATGGGTAAGGGCAAGAAGTGATTTCAAAACAAGGTTAGAATTTGTAAATTAAGCCGATAAGCACTTATATAAAACATATATACATTTAATTAACAATAAAATTGAGAACCATATGTGTCATGGCGAAACAAATCCGAAATCAAAACAATTGCCGCTAACCTGCGACCACCTATTATACTTGCACGAGGCATCCTCAGCTGCAATCAAATGGCTGTTCCAAAGAGTCAAATCCTTTGTTCAATCCTTTATTAGCAATTAGCAAACATAAGGCCTTGAAGCAATATTAAGTGGTCAGCAAAGATATGACCTCCGCCGGTCGCAAGCTACAAAATGCCATGAAATAAGCAACAATACGTAATTTATTCCCTTTGATGTTACCACACTCATATGACTAGTTACCAAAATAAACATTGTAAATGTGCAACACAGAATACAAAGCAAATTGAGATCAGTTACAAGGCTCTTGCATTCCAGCCCCCTAATTATTATACCACAATAATTACAACTACATATTACTATGACACAAGAGACATGAAATCTCAATGCTTACACAAATGTCCGCTTTTGGTAAGCAGTCTATCCTGCATTGTGCTCTTCTCCTGCCAAACCAGGTTGTCCTTCTTGACTGCATTGAGGAAATTGCCACTGCCAAAGCTCATTGAATTGCCAAACTGAAATCCCATTAACTGTCAGCTCTAGCCAAGGGTAGTCACTTCCACCACCACAGTCTCCTTTCAATAACCTATTAACGGTCCAACCCAACATCGTTCTGGTTGCTTAGGGTCCATCATTAACATTGTGAATCACTTGCAACAGCTCCAATACCTTAGGCACATTTGCCCCATCAGCAGCTCAATTTCTGTCAAATAAATATGCTGCAGATGAGATCATTCCTAAAAATCTCACTGATGAGGACTGTTCCCTTTGTAGACAGGCATATATTCCCAAGTATAGACGTTAGACAGTTCACAATAGTTTTCACTATGCAAGCAAGCCACTTCCAATCCTGAAATGATGTAGCCACTCACAGCCTTCTCTTGACACATGGTGCATAAGACCCTATGCGTCTTCCCTTTCCTGTCAAGTTGAACTTGTTCCTGAGGCTCACTGTGCAGAACACTGCTATACTTCCTTGATCTATGAAAGCATAAGTAACCATTGTCTTGTTACTTTTCTTAGACTTCACCTGAACCGGAATGATAGGAAGTCTCCAAACATGATCACCAGCCCTCATAAGACCTTTAGATACCAGGGCGGTACTCACTGCTGTGTTTGCTTCAGTCATGGCTTGTTTTGAATCTGCATCTTTTTCATCAGCTCCAGCTCATTCAGCTTCACTTTCCACAGTTGATGCAAAACTGCTTCTTTTAGCTTGAGAATGCATCTGAGATCCAGTATTGTTCACTTCTTGTATACTTTCCCAAACACTGGGTGCATAACAATCTTTCTTTGCCTTTCAATAAAATCAGCAATGCCAGTGAAAGTAACCTGATGGTTGTGCTTTTTTTTTACAGTTTATTACCCGCCAATCTCCATTCTTTTCTATGTTCATAAGGCAATTTAGAACATAGAAAACCTATAGGCACAATACAGGACCTTCAGTCCACAATGCTGTGCCGAACATGTACCGGTACTTACTTTAGAAATTACCTAGGGATACGCATAGCCCTCTATTTTTCTAAGCTTCATGTACCTATCCAGGAGCCTCTTAAAAGATCCTATTGTACCCATAGTTACAACGATCTTCGTATTAGCAGGCATATTCAACTCATGCATGTCCTGCACGTCTTCAATGGCATTGCAACAACTTCTAAGAAAAAGACTGTAGTTTTGAAGAGCTCTTGCGTCTTCTGGTTTAATATTCCACCAGGAAATAGCCTTTACCATGTAGGCCACAGCAATTATCTACTCATCACCAAAACGTTCCTGTAGTAAAGCTCTGGGCCTCAGATATCCTTCTTCTAGGCTGGCTTGATTGCAAATTTTGACAAGCTCTTTAGAGTAATCTCCAGTGTGCTGTCTGAGAAAATAGGGATAGTCACCATAATCTTTCGTCTTACTTTCAATGCTATTCTTGAAAGCCCTCATAAATGAATGATACTGCAATGGATTGCATTGCAGATTTGAATCTCTCTTTCGGACAGGGATGCAATGCATTGATGCTGCAGCACTGTGCTTGTTATTTCCTTTCGTGTCCTATTGCCTTCAATGCAGCATTTAAATCATTATCATCTGAAACTCGAGTATAATCATACCGTAAATCAATGTCCTCAGCAGCATCTTGCGCTATTGGATACGGCATAGGTTCAGTGTGCTTCCTTGGTACAGGCTGAAAGTGAACTACCCCTTGCGGTTCAAACTTGTTGCTCATAGATATTTGATCCTCTAACGTATCCACCTTGATATCGAGTATGTTGGATTTTCTCTGTTCCATGTCAACAAAGGAACTCTCACGAGAGAACTGCTCTACTGGAGCATGTTTAGTACTCACAGGTCCTAAAGCCCTCACCACTTTAACTCTTGCAATCTTGGCTGCAATTTCTTCCTGTAACAAGCTATTCCATTTTCTTCCGAAGTTGCATTTTGGCTTCATTGAAGTTGTTACAATTTTTCTTCCAAAGCGTGGATGTCCTTCAGCACCTGTTCTCTTGTGTATAACTCAGCTAAATCAGTCTGCATTCTAATGCATACCGATGTGATATCAAATGCATGGGATGTTCTGCTGGCAACAGAACTGGCTGCGCACATGTCTTCAACTTTATATGTAGTCACAGTCTGTTCTTTGTGTTTCTAAATATTTTCATTTCCCCAGAGAACTGACCTTCAGCATCACATGATTGTTTAATTTCACTCTGAGTCTTGGCTTCAAGGTCACTGCTTCCAGCTGAACTCATTTTGCCTTCCAAGTGCATAAACCAGACAAAACAATGGCAGTTTCAATTCTTCTTTTCAACAATGGAAGCAATATTTCATTTTGTCAAATGAAATAAAACTAATGGGTTGGTTCCTTTTCAACAGAACCAAGGTTCGAACATTTCTCAACCCAGTTGGCTACAACAATGTTTGACCACTCAAAACTGTGTCATTTCATGCTCTGTGTTTCAAATCCAAACACAGAGCAGGAAATGACAAAAGAGATTGTTACTCGCCATAAGCTGCTCCAGGCCGGTGCTTCCAATTTCTCAGACACATCCGAGTCCTGATGTTCATTTGGTATAAGTATAAGTGCTGAAATCTTTGCTGACAAAATGTAACAGCAAAACCAGTCCAAAATCTAGTCAAAGCGATTGCCGCTATCCTGCGACCGTCATGGGGCTGCTATAATTGTATGATGCACCCTCAACTCTAATGAAATGATTGTTCTCAAGAGTCAGACCCTTTGTTCAATCCTTGATTAGCAATTAGCAAACACACAATCTTGAAGCGATATTAAGTGATCAGCAAAGATAGACCTCCGCCAGTCCCGAGTACAAACTGCCACAAAATAAGCAACAATATGTAACTTTGCTTTTACCACCCCCCCCCCACTCATGTGACTAATTACCATAATAAAATAATAAACACACAACACAGAATACAATGCAAATAGAGAACAGGTACTTGGCTCACATGGTGTGGCCAATCCAAAGTTGAAAAGTTTCAGGCTTGATCCCTGGTTATTACTGAGGCTGCCAAGAGCAGATTAAAAGGTCGGCAAGAACAGTAAAGTTCAAGTTCTAGTTTAATGTCATTCAACTATACACATGTATACAGTTAAATGAAACAGCATTCCTCTGGGGCCAAGATGTAAAGCACAGTACATAAAATCACACACATCACACATAGTTATGATAATACATACAGTGCCACAAAATAGTGTGAGCACAAGTTGCTGAGTGTCATGGCCTGAAAATTGATGGTGCATGGGATATCGTCCTGAAGCCACATTTCTGCAAGCACAAGTTTGCAGCAGTTCCTCATCTCACAGATGAAGGCTTGTCTCACACTGGATCAGCCACAGAAGAAGGTTGTCTCATTGTGGGTCGGGTGCAGGTCAAGCCAAAACATCTGGATAGCTGCAGATGAAGGCAATCTAGCTTGTCTTCAGAAGAGCTGACACTGGAAAGCAAGCCAGCCACACTTCTGTTCTCTCCCAGCCCGCCTCTGGTGCCTACTCCTCTGGGTGGCTACAACAGGTGACAGCGCAGCACAATAGCCTTTCTGTGCAAAAACCAAGGCCACGCAGCTCCCTCACCACCAGTCTCACCAATGTACCAATGAACCGGACTTGCAGTGTTTTATATTAGCAATGTCCAACAGGGACCTGCGATCATAAGAAAAATATTTAAGCTAAACATTTGCACCATTTATTGGACCCAGAGAGACCACAGTGATTATGCACGCCACTATCTTAGCGGAAAAGAAAAAGTGAGTGGAATTCAGAGTAAATTGTGAACATTGTGAACCCTGCAATTAATAGATTGTGGGCATGGAGGGCCAAGGATTACACCTGAGCAATGCCTACCTGGAGAATGTCCACTTGAATAAGGACTACCTGTTCAATATTTGCTTGAGGTATGTCCATTTAAACCTTGCCTAGCTGAACAATGCCTACCTGTGCAATGTCCGCTGGGGGAATGACAACCTGAGCAATTTTCACCTGGGAAATGCCCATATGAATTCAGAGCCAATTGACAAGGAAGAAAACCTGGTAATGACTGGGAAACCCACAGCCCAATGTGCAAATGACAATGAGTGTAACCTGCGGCCAGATCTAGGAGTCTTGTTAGGAACATATTTTGCCATTGTGATCACAAACTAGTGGTCCATCCACATCTGACAGTTGCACCATCTGCCTTCACCTAGAAACTCCCTGTATTGTAATTGTGATTTAAACAAAGCTTATAACTTAGCATCCACTTAGGAGTTGCCCGCAAGTTGTTTTCACCTCTGGCCTCATTAATACAGTTGCCTACCCTGTCTGGTGAATTGGTGCATACTCTCTGATTGGATTGGATCTGATGTTACACTAACCAAGTTTTTCTCCACATTTATAATCCAAAACATCAGTAGCATGCTCTGCACAATAAGCTAAATGCGCTTTATTGTGTTCAGCTGAGCCTGTGGTTTTGGAAAATTATAAAACAGATTGTGCAGAATGTAGGTGATAAAAATCCCACTTCTCCGCTTTGAAGTTAAAAATTTACTCAAACAGAGTTACTTGCATTTTTAAGAAAACAGAAACCTGATTATGCTGTTTGTATTTCCTGTTAACTTTCTTTTGATCACACAAGAGTCAGAAGAAACTGATCAAAGTTTTTTAAATAGAGTCTGATGTGAGGTGCAGATGTTGTACGCATTACCAGAAAAAATTACCATTTTCAACTTAAGTGGAGTGTTTGTTTGCTGCCCTTTGTGTTGAAGAGTGGCTCTTGAGATAAAAGGTTCTGATTTCATTAAGTTTAAGATGGGGGCGGGGGAGCAACAATTAAAACAAACCTGATCTTGCTTGCTGTAAACACAGCTTTGCAGATTCATGTAGCTCTGAGATTTACACACACGAGGTTTTGTACCACAGGAGATTTGAAACAGCATAGGGAAGGCTATACATACAGACATTATTTCTGGTCAAGGTGGAGCTGAATGGTTAAATCCTCTGTCCATCTCGGCTGCAGAGTGCAACAATTGATTTTAGGAATGTCATTTACTAATATTGTGAATGAATAGAAACAGAACATTACCCCCCCTCCGTTTTACAGGTCATGGCAAGTTTTACTTGCTTGTAGATTGAGTTTGTTCAAAAGAGAGATTAGCAGGCATGGGGATAATCCAGGGAAATAGCGCCAGGCTCAAAAGGCCAAATGGCTACTCTGGCTCCAATTTATATGTTCTTTCATTTTGGAATTATATTTAAAATCATGGTTGAATACCAACTTATTTACTCTTGAGGGAAAAAAATAGATTTTCTTTCATTTCTGATTTTGCACATTTAGACTCTGCTAGATAGATTGAGTAATTATGCATCATACATAGGGAAAGTTTTTTTCTAAATATAGATAAAGGAGTCTGTGTAATGTGCAAAATATGGAAAAAGAATGCTTCATAGATGCAAGATTAAAATGTTATCTGTATGTCAAAGATCTCCAAATGATTGAAATTGAATTCCATTCCACGACGGACTGAGTTTATAGAAAGGTTAAGTTGAAGAATTCACCCACCATTTGCTGCCTGCAGGATGATGTTATCTTGGAGCAAATAAGCATCTTCTTAAAGTTAGTCATTCACTGTTAGCATGACTCAGACTAATTTGCTGCCTTCTCTCCTTGAAGCTCATGACCAATGTTTGAGTTGGTAGGTGCTGGCATAGTCCAGCCTAAATGGATGTTCTTCAGGATCACTTGACTGTGAGGCTGGTCCATCCAAACAAGATGACCCTCACTTTTTGAAGGTGCCTTTGATAGTGAGGAGGCTATTGCACACACACACACACACACACACACACACACACAGAGGCTGGCATCTATATATGGACACATACTAGTAGACATAAAAACATAAGACATAGGAGCAGAATTAGGCCATTCAGCCCATTGAGTCTGGTCTGCCATTCCATCATGGCTGATTTATTATCCCATTCTCCTGCCTTTTCCCCGTAATCTTTGATGCCTTGACTAATCAAGAACATATCATCCTCCACTTGAGTATATTTTCTTAAAGACTTGGCTTCCACAGCTGTTTTCACAAATTCCACAGATCCATCGCCACCTACATGCAAGCAGCCACAAACAGATGCATGTATACATCCATACAAGTGGGTGCGCACACACGCACGCGCACACGGGCAGCAAAGAATAGTTGTCTTCTAGCAGCACTGAATCTAATTACAGGTATAATACTCACAGAACTGACAGAGATTCAATCCTGAGCACCTCATTGATCTAAACTCGGTTTGAACCAATTTGCAGAATCAACAGCTGATTCACCCTTCCTTCTCATATTCCCCCACATTATTAAACTTGTATTCAATTGCAAAGTGTTCCAAACAAAAAAGGAAGCAATAATATTTTGGCAATAAAATTTTATGTTCGACTTAACATCCAAAGGCTTTTATTTATTTTACTGAAGGCTAAATTCTCATTTGAACTATTCGTATCCCTTTTCTACCATTAATCTTTTGCCAAACTAAGGATACAAAGAAACAGTTCTCTAGTAACTGGCTTGCTGGGATGTATATTTTAGTTTATGGTTTACTGTGAGTGTGTGAAGGTAGTTAAATAAACGCTGCTCAGACAGATTGATGTCCTTCTCTGTGAAGATGTTCCACTCATGGTCCTATACAGAAGTAATAGTTTGAACATTTTTAGTTTATTATGGGAAAATAATAATAATAGTACTACTTGTGAAATTCATTCTACATCTATAATCACCCTGTCTATTAACATCAGAAAAGAACAACCACCATTACCAAAATAAACTGAGGCATTTTCCAGGGTGACCCTCTAAGTCCACTATGGTTCTGTCTAGCTTTACCTTGCTCTCCAATTTAGTGAATCAGATGAAAATTAAGTACCAAATTAGAGGCAATGAAATGAATTATACCTTGACACACCCTCTATATATGGATGATTTGAAATTATATGCTCCTTCATCAGGAAAGCAAAAGCAATTAATTCAAATAGTGGAACTATTTTCAAAAGATATAAACATGAACTTTGGACTGGATAAGTGCTGAACATTAAATATAAAGAAAGGAGCTAATAGAATACACAACAGAACAGCAGAATACAATAAAACTGATTGATGAATATGAAACATATAAATATCTGGGATATCAACAAGAAAATAGATCATAGTGTAGTAAAGGAAAAACTTTTGACAGAATTTACTTCAAGGCTTAAGAAAATCTACCAAACAGAGCTCAACAGTAAAAATATAATGAAGGCAATAAACATTTTCACTATATTTATATAAGCGTATTCATTTGCCATGATATCTTAGTCTGAAAACGACCTGGAAAATTTACACAGAAAAATAAGAACTGAAATTACAAATTTCAGAAAACATTATGTACACTCAAATGTGCTTAGATTAACACTACCTAAGACAGAAAGGGGGAGAGGAATAACAGACATTAAAAATCTACACAATGGTCAGATAAAACTTCTTAAGGATATACTTTCATCAATGAAAACTGGATTCACCATTCCACTCGAGAATATGCAATTCTGATAACAAGCTTACACGCTAAACTTAAACGAGAGCACAACCCAAAAAAGTGAAGGAATTATCACTATTGAAGAAAAAGTTGACCAATGAAATAACATGACCCTCCATGGAAGACATCCCCACGATCTGAGCAGACTAAATGTTGCCAAGGAAGTGTTGAATGCCTAGCTCAATGTTGGAGACCTCTTTCAAGAAACAGAAGGGTTCCTTCTGGCAATACAGGACCAGGTGATTAACACAAAAATTATCAAAAATATATAATAAAAAACCAACAAATTCAAGTGGATAGATGTAGAAAATGACAAGAAAAAACAGAAACAATCCAACACATTACAGGATCCTCCAGCAATTTAACTCAATCTGATTACCTACACAGGTACAATAAAGTAGCAAACATCATTCACTAAAATCTTGCTTTAAAATAAAAACTCATAAAAGAAACCATACCTTACTATAAATACAGGCCTGATCCAGTTTTAGAGTCAGAATCCCACAAATTATATTATAACTGATCTGTAATTACAGATAGGACAAATCACACTACCCTTCCGTATATAATAATACAGGATAAATAAATAAGAACAATTTACTTAATAGATTTAGCCATTCCAAACATACAGAAATCAGTAAGTGAAAAACACCAGAAATATGCTGCATCAAAACAGGAAATTGAAAGACTTTGGAACATGAACAGGGTATGCATTATTCTGATAGTAATATCTTCAACTGGTACCATCCCAAAGGCACTACACAATAGCATTAAACAATTAGGGCTACACAGAAATATGTATGTAAATCTTCAGAAAGCCACAATACTGACTACTAGAATAGTCTGACATTTTCCTAGTAATTGAGAAATGAGTGTGTTTGGCTATGCCCATACCTCAGCTTTAACCAGCTTGAGCTGAGGAAAAAATACATATTAATAATAAAGCATTATGTTGTCAATAAGTACTTCCAAAGTTAAATCTAGTTTTTGAACAGCCTTCATAGAGTAATATAACTTTATAATGAAAGAACCTCTGGTTATTGGATTATAACAGAAAAGTACAACCAATTCTCATTTTTTAAGTGAAAGTAAGTATAGAAATGGAATGTGCTACAGATAACAAATGCCAGTTTGCTTCACTAAACCCATGTGGGAGTTTGTCAAATGTGAAACTAACAGGAGCTTGTTTCCTGAATTTATCTAAAAGCTTGCCCATTGGAAAGAAAAGGAATGTATTCATCAGGAGATAAGGGTTTAATGCATTTATTAACTATCAGGATGCCAAGAGCTTCTACCATTACTTGTTCTTTAAGAACTGTTGTGAAATAGGCTGTTGTTATGATGAGAATCAAACTACCTTCCTCAATAGCTACAATGGCCGCTTGCTTTTCTTTTATTTAGTCATTCATTGGATGTCATCACTGGTTAGCCCAGCATTATTACCCAATCCTAACTGCTTGCTCAGCTATTTCTGGGGGAAACTAAGAGACAACCATATTGTATGATCATTTGACCTCAATCAAACCATGAGAATACAAGGAAGACAGAGGAAAAAATATAGCATTCTCAGCAGTTGTGAAAATCCCAAACCTATGAGCACTGAAAATGGAGAAGATGCATTAAGAACCTCGAGCATCTTTGTCAGGAGCTGATAGAAACCCACTAAAAATAGCTGTAGGAGCAGATCACCCACCCTATTGCATACACAATCCACCCCACCAAGCAGCTCCTGCCTACCTATGATCAAATCTGTGTTATCAGTCACCTTACAGTCCCAGAACTGGAGATGATGCCAGTTGTGCCAATGAACTGCCAAAGAAGAAAAGGTGAACATTGATGTGCCCTGGGCTTGCATGTAAACCAAAGTGGGTAAACGTAGTGATTTCCTTCTCTGAAGAACAGCAGTCATTCAATTAAAATTTTATGACACTTTGGTAGTTTCATGGTTACTGATACTAACTTATTAATTTCCAATTTGGATAATTGAATTGGAATTCCCCTGCTGTTAAATAGGTTCCAAACTCCAGTTTCCAGATGAATAGTCCAGTAATTTAATCACTGTGCTATTGTACATCATTGCAGTCTTGTAGTGCAACAATCTGAGCTTAAAAAAAGAATTCTTGTTATTTCACATTCCGATGTAATGAATTTTACTATCAATAAATAAAACAAAAGACAGAGACTGTAGGAAGAAAACAATTCACCATCTGAGCCATGATCAGGAACAACCATCCTGCTGTTTTCCTTGCCGTGGTTAACAATTCCATCAGTTTCCACTTTGGATTCCAAGTATTTGTGATTTTATATTCTCTCCCAGCTGTCAGTCTAACACGTGGCATAGCTTTATTGCTCTGTGTATGAATAAAACACTTTCCTTTGGTTTCCTGTCATGGTGTTTTCCTAGACTTTAGGCTGACCATTTCTGGTAAATACATAAGTTATTGGCTCAAAATGAATATGTGTCATTTAAAAAAAAATTGTTTTTAGACATAGTTCATAGTAACAGGCCTTTCCAGCCCAAGAAGCATATGCCACCAATTACACCCATGTGACCAACTGAAGTACTAAACCATGCACCTTTGGAATGTGGAACAAAACCCAAGCTTGTGAAGGAAGCCATCACAGTCATGGGGAGAACATACAATGGTGGAATTGAACCTAGGTCACTGGCTCTGTAATAGTGTTACATTAACCACTATGCTGGTGCATCATGTATGGGACTTTTTTTTACATGTTTACACTGGGATTACATTGGTAATAAAAAAAATCTTACATTTAAGAAATGCTGTGATCATTGGCAAGGTTAGAATATATTCTTCATATCTTGTTCCCCTTGAACGGATAGTGCTGAATCCCCTCCTTGTAGTGCTGTGTAAAATGTTCCCATGGCAGGCATTAAGTTAGACTCAATGGCAAAGAAGAAAGACAAAATATTATCATATACAGTATATGACTTGGAAGGGAACTTTGTTCCAGGCTGCATTTCTATTCACCTACTGCCATAATCCTAGATGGTTTTGATTTTTAAGGTACCATTGAAGATCCCTTGTAAATTCCAATAAATTTTATAGATGGTCCATGCTATCAGATGGCTCACTTCAAGGAGAGTGTAAATGTTTAGAGTGCTCAGACTGGAGTCAGTCCACTCATCTGCTTTCACTGGGATGTTGTTGCACTTCTTGAAGATTGTTGGCATTGTAACATTCTCGTAAGTTGTGCACCTTAGATGGTCAAAAGGCCTTGGGGAGTCAGGAGGTGAGTCACTTGTAACATCTGACCTGCTTCTATTGTCACAATATTTAAGCAACTGATTTAGTTATGCTTCTGATCCTGAAATGTTAATGGTAAAGGATATTGAATAACTGGTCAATTTTCTCTTGAAAGAGATTGCATCTCTCTGGGATTTATCTGGCATGGACTGCTCCGATTGCTGAGGAGTAATGAGTAGGTTGAAGTGACGTGATACCTCTGTTTGTGATATGACGCAGGAAGGATTACTGATGAAGCAGCTGAGGATGGCTAAGCATAGCAACACTGCCCTATGGAACTCTGCATCAAGATTCTAGAGCTGAGAGTAATCATGTCCAACAACCATGCCTCGCATTAAATTCAATTCCATTGAAGCTCCTTGATACCATGATCAAACAAATGCTGGCTTGCTGTCACTAACAATCACTCTTTACTTGCCTTTTTTCCCCTCATATAAAAACTGAGGTCTGCAACTGACTGGATCTGATTAAACCTAAGCTGATCATTGGTGATCAAATTAATGTCCAGGATGTGATGATAGATTTGTCCATCAACCTACTATTGATTGAGGGTAAATATACAGAGCTTTGCTTGCTCTTATGGACTGGACATATTGGACAGTATCCTGCACAGTAAGATAGACTCCTATGTATTGTTATCTCCAGTTATGGAATAACTGGAGATGCAGATAATTCTTTAGTGGAAGTCTTCAACACTACAGCCTAATGTTATGTGGTCCCACAGCCATGCCGTATCCACTGCTCTTGGAACTTTTTAGGATCATGCAGAAATAATGTGAATTTACTCAAAACTGACTTTTTACAATGGTAAGAATGAGATGGATAATAAGGTACTAGTTGAAAACGTAAATGAGTCAGTCTTGTATTTATCATTCAGGTACTGAGCTTCAGTATCACTGAAGAGAGGCTATTCCTCTCACCAGATGTTAAACTGTGCAGGACCATCCATTATTGGATGAATTGTGGTCATTGGTCTCAAATTTATTCGTCCAAGGTCTATCTGTTAATGCAATTTTGTATTCTTTTCTATAACTATTGCTCACATTCTCATCTTTATAGAATTGGCTGGTGATGTTGTTTGCACTTTTGCTATGATTTTATATTACCACAGTAAGTCAGGCCCCAGCAGATACTTACAAGATAAGAGTTTTTAAAGTATCAGAATCAGAATCAGGTTTATTAACACCGGCATGGGATGTGAAATTTGTTAACTTAGCAGCAACAGTTCAACGCAATACATAATCTAGCAGAGAGGGAAAAATAATAATAAATAAAATAATAAAAAAACAAAGTAATAATAATAAATAAACAAGTAAATCAATTACATATACTGAATAGATTTTTTCAAAGTGCAAAAACAGAAATACTGTATATTAAAAAAAAAGTGAGGTACTAGCCAAAGATTCAATGTGCATTTAGGAATTGAATGGCAGAGAGGAAGAAGCTGCTTCTTTTCTCATATTGGAAACCAAATAATAATATTTTTGCTCAAACTTGTTGTCTTTCATTGTCACCCCCTGGGCCTCCTCTTCCTTTCCTTGGTCCTATGGTCCATTCTCCTCTCCTATCAGTTTCATTCCTCTACCATTCCGGCCCTCCTGACTTCACCTATCAGCTTCCAGCTATCCTCCTTCCCCTCCCCTCACCTCTTTATTCTGGCATCTTCCCCTTTCCTTCTCAGTCCAGAAGAAGAATCACAGTCCAAAACATTAACTGTTCATTCATTTCTGTGGACGCTGCCTGACCTGCTGAGTTCCTCCAGCAGTTTGTGTGTGTGTTGCCTTGGATTCCCAGCATTGGCAGAATTTCTTGTGTTTATGATTTGTCTCTCATTGAACCCCTGGGGTCAGGTTCATCATATTGTGGAATTATAGAATGGTTATGGCACAGAAAAAGACCATATGGTCCAAATTGATGTGAATCCTCTATTAAACTAACAGTCCAGTTCCACTCACTAGCTCCTTCTCTGTAGCCTGGCAAGCATTCTCTCATAATATACTTATCTATTTCCTTATTAAAGGTTACAGTGAAACCAGCCTCTGCCACAGCTGCAGGCAACTCAATTCAGATTCCAAATACAATCTGCACACAAAAAAAAATCCTCATGTCACTCTTAATCCTTTTCCTCTTTGTTTTATATGTGATCTCTAATTCTTTATTCTGCTCTCTATCTAGATCCCTCATCACTTTATGTAATTCTATCAAATCTCTTATCAGTATTTTCTCTCTAATCTATCCTTCATCATCCTGGGAGCCATCTTCATAAATCTTTACTGGACCCTTTCTAATACCTCACATTCTTCATAGAAGGTGGGAAGCAGAATTGGGCACAATACTCCAGCCAAAGCCACATTAAAATGTTGCAAAAACTTTTAACTCTTTGGACAGGCTGAGCTTATTTTCTCTGGAGCAAAGAAGGCTGAGAAATAACTGGAAGAGATATGTAACATATGTACAGATAAGGTAGACCAACATAGCTCTCCATACCTCTTTCATCCATGTACCTATCCAAATTCTTCTTAAATGTTACAGTTGAACCTCATCTACCATTTTCACTGGCATCTCATTCCATATTTGCACCAACCTCTGATTGAAGATCCCCCTCAGATTTCCCTTTCACACTAAACCTATGACCTCTAGTTCTAGGCTCACCCAGCCTGAAGGGAAAAAGCCTATGTACTTTCAACCTACCTATACCTCTCATTATTATGCACACCTCGATAAGATCTCCCCTCATTATCCTGTGCTCCAGGGAATAAAAATCTAACTAATTAACATATCTCTGTAACTCAGGTCCTCAAGTCCCAGCAATACCCATGAAAGTATTCTCTGCGCTCTTTCAAGTCTATTGATATGTTTCTTGTAGGTAGGTAACCAGAACTGCACACAATAGTCTAAATTAAACTACACCATCTTCTTCAACATAACATCCCAATGCTTGTATGTACTCTGATTTACTAAGGGCCATATGCCTAAAGCTCTATGATCCTATCTATCTGTGATGCCATTTTCAAGGAATCATGGATCTATATTCCTAAGTCCCTCTTCTTCTGCACACCTCAGTCTCCTACCATTTACTGCATAAGTCTCATTCTGTTTGTTCTCCCTAAATGCAACACCTTGCACTTATCTGCATTAAATTCCACCTGCCATTTATCAGCCCATTTCCCCAGCTGGTCCAGATGCGGCTACAAGCTTTGACGGCCTTCCTCACTGTCTACTACACCCCCAGTCTTCATGTCATTCTCATTATCATCCAAATTATTTATATAGATGATAAACAACAACAATCCCTGCACTACACCACTAGTCAGAGACCTCCTGTCAGAGTGACAATTATTTAATACCATTCTCTAGTTTCTTCCACTAAACCAACCTTGAATCCAATTGACTTCTTCATCCTGAATGCTAAGCAACTAACTTTCTGGATCAGCCTACTGTGCAGGTGTTTGTCAGAGCCCTGCTAAAGTCCATGTAAACAACATCCACCTCCTTCCCTTATCAATCTTCTTGGCAACCACTTGGAAAATTTCTATAAAATTGGTTAGACATGACCTGGCACACACAAAGCCATGTTGATCACCCTAATCGATCTTTATCTATCCAAATACTTATATATACTGTCCCTTAAATTACCTTCCAATAATTTACTCATGACTGATATCTGGTTCACCAGCCTATAATTTCCTTGCTGATTCTTAGACCCTTTCTTAAACAACCAAACAACATTAGCTATCTTCCAGTCCTCTGGCACTTCTCTGTGGTTAAGGACTTTTAAAATATTTCTATCAAGGCCCCTTCACAAGATTTCTTCACTAGGCTCCCACAAGATCCGAGGGAATACCCTGTCAGGCCCTGAAGATTTATCCATGCTAATTTGCCTCAAGATAGCAAGCACATCCTTTTGCATAGTCCAGATATGGTCCATGCCTTCACAACTCTTATTCTTCAATTCAGTAGATTCTGTGTCTATCTCCCAAGTAAATACAGATGCTCAAAATGTATTTAAGATCCCCTGCATCTCTTTCGACCCCATGCATAGATGACTATGCTGCTCTTCAAGAGGGCCAATTTTGTCCCTTGCTATTATTTTGATGTAATATAACTATAGAAGCCTTTGGGCTTCACTTCACATAGTCGGTAAGAGCAATGTCATGTTTTCTTTTAGCCCTCCTGATTTTTTTCCCAAGTGATCTCTTGCATTTTTCAGGTACATCACTTGGTCTTAACTGCTTATGTTCCTCATTTTTCTTTATCAAAGTCTCAATATCCCTCAATTAACCAAAGTTCCTTATACCTGTTAGCCTCACCTGTTACTTTCACAGGAACATAAAGATTCTGTACTCTCAATATTTCACTTTTGAAGGCCTCCCACTTACCAAGCCAGAAACAATCTTAATCCATGTCTGCCAGATCCCTTCTAATACCATCAAAATTAGCATCAGGTTTAAAATCGAAACCTACGGACCAGACCCATTCTTTTCCATAATTATATGGAAACTAATGGCATTATGATCATTAGATCCAAAGTGTTCCCCAATACACCTTCTGTCAATTTCCCTGTCTAGTTCCCTATGAGAAGATCCAGTTTCACGCTCTCTCTAGTTAGGACCTTCTCATATTGATAAAGGAAACTTTCCTGAATACATTTGGCAAAATTTGTTCCACCCAGTCCTTTTTACTGTATGGGCTAAAACGCATCAAACAGCCAAGAGACCTGATCTCAAATGGTATGTATAGATTATTTACTGTTTTATCTATTTAGCTGTTCTCAAGATGAACAGCCAACAGATGACAAATTCAAAACCTAAATAGATCACTCAAAGCCATTGGATGATAATACTTCATTGAACCAATCGACCAATCAAATTGAACAATTCTTCTACTTGCATTCAGCACAAACATTTTGAATTGAATATTAGCATCCTTAATCAAGATTAAGTTCAAATATATGGACTCTTTAGCTTTCACATGCTCAGCATGGCAACAATGTCCTAGAACACTCAATCAATTTGGTCATTGGTGGCCATTGAGGTTCACCACCCAAAGGACAAGTCAAATTGAGTTTGTTGTCCTATGTACAAGTACAGTGAGGTACAGGTACAATGAACATCTTGCTTGCTGCAGCATAACCGGCATGCAGATTCTATTAACTACCATCAGGGCTTGTTCCATATGGCCTTTAGCATGAAGAAGGGCTGATTCTTCCCTGTCCACATCTCACTTGATGCTATGAGGTTGCATTGTTACGTACCCTGTAACTGGGTCACTTACCAGCAAAGATAGAGAGGTCCGTTGAAGTCTGATGGTACTATTTTTAAAAGTCTTTATTTATAAAGGGGCACAAAAATAAGATTAATACAAACATTCAGATAATATACGTCGTCAATACTCAATCTAAAAGCGCGGGTATAATCATAATCATCAATAAGAAATAACTCTATCGTTTGTCTAGGGGATACTGTATTGTCCGATGAAGAAATAAAAGTCAATTGTCATTAAAGGTGCAGCTTTTTTGGGGTTGTAGAGAGAGACAGTCTTAAACTTGCCCGTGTCTTTTATGAGGCCAATCCGTTGAGTCGGGGGAGTTGGTTCCCCGTTGTTACTTCAAAAATCATTGTCCGTGGTACCAGCCACTAGTTCCCAGGCAAGGGAACCGAACGCACGTGGCTTCCTTCAAATGGCTTCCCGCTATTATGGGATCACTAGCGTTTCTTCTGGTGCGTCTGAGGGACCGTCTCTACAGCCCCTCTTTTATCTTGACTCACAGGGTAGTAGATGTCAATCAGGTTGGGGGTGATGCAATCTCTCTCTCAACCAGCCCACTTTGCCCGAGGGCTTGCACGTAGCATAGTCCCCAATCCACAAATGTGTCTCCAAGAGACAATGGCCAATGTCGCGTTATTTTGCATCGCCGGGGAACGAGGCATTCGGCACGTCTCTCTCCCATTTCCTGGGTCCACTGACCCAACCCACTAGTGCCCTTGCGATTCTCACAAAGGAGGGGGCTGCAGGCATAACAGCATGGCATCCTGAATCATGACTGAAGTCTTCCCGGGCTCTTAATGACAATTTCTGATGAATCTCTCCTTTGCTGAGACTTGATACTCAGCAATTGTGACCTGTGCATTAGCTGAAAAGCAGTACTCTTACATATGACAGCTTTTGACAAGTGTATATCACATCTCCAATATGCACAAGATTGAGTTGTGAGATTTTTCTAAATGTTTCATCTGATTTTGTTCTTACTATAGCATTTTATTTTTTTGTACTTCTGCTTGATATGACTTTTCAGAAGGGAATTAAGGGTCAACTGTTTGGCTGTGGTTATAGAGTTATATGTATGCCAGCCAGCTAAGAATAGCAGATTTTTTCCCTCGGGTGATTAGAGAGACATATAGGTTTTAAAATGAATATTTATTTACTGAATTTGAATTTCTGAACTTGCACAAGAGAGATCAAACCCATGAGTCTGGCAATACTATGCTAATCTAGCAAACTAATTCCCATTGCTCCACAAAGTCAGTGGGACCTTACCCCACAAACTTGTAGACTCAGACAGAGTGTGTTAATACCGAACCATGGCTGTCACTGTACTGAGTTTTCAAAGTTGAAAAGTTTAAAGTAAATTTATTATCAAAGTACGCCGATGCCACTATATATTTACTACCTTGAGATCCATCTTCTTGTGGGCATTCATAGTAGAACAAAGAAATACAATAGAACCAATGAAAAACTACACACACACACAACCAACATGCAAAAGACAAACTGCAAATACAACCACCAATAATAAATAATAAATAAGTAAATAATATTGAAAACATGGGTTGTAAAGTCCTTGAAAGTCAGTCCATAGGTTGAGGAATCAGTTCAGTGTTGAGGTGAGTGAAGTTATCCATGCTGGTTCGGGAGCCTGATGGTTGAAGAGTAATAACTGTTCTTCAACCTGGTGGCTTGGGACCTAACGCTCCTGTACCTCCTTCCCTATGGCGGCAGCAAGAGGAGAGCATGGCCTTGATGGTGGGGTGTCCTCGATAATGCAGACTGTTTCCTTGTAGATGTGTTCAATGGTGGGGAGGGCTTTTCTTGTGATGGACTGGCTGACTCCCCCACTTCGTCTTTTCCATGTAAGGGCTTTGGTGTTTCCATACCAGGCTGTGATACATCCAGTTCAGATACTCTTCACTCTACATTAAACAGAGAGGGACTCAACTATGAGTCTTTCCACTCCAATAGGTTGTAAATGTAAAAATATTGGTCTAATGATGATGTAAAAAGACTGGTATCCATGCACGTACTAAGGCAATATCTTCATTGAAGACGAGTAAATGGGAACCCGGTTCATGTTACACCTATAGTAACTGAAATTCCTACATGCAAACCCTTAATGGATTGAACCAAGAAAAATACTATTTATAGATCGAACAGGCTGCACACAGCCTTTGCAGCCTACATATGTTCTGATTAAAGCACAGCTGCATTCAGTGTCCAAAACTCACTTCCAACAGAAACCCAACTCTGGCAAAATAATTTCAAAATAATGGATACCTGGGAATGATTATAAGACTATAATCTAATTATGGGGTTAAATTGATGTCATTAAGCCTAAGTGCAAACCTCATGCAGTTCATGAACATCACATCAACCCTTCAATTAGACTACTGCTTGGTAATTATTCCCAGATCTCCATAGATATTATGTACACACTATAAAAGTTTGTAGGGAGGTTTTAGTTAAATCCAAATCATTTTTTTGGGTTTACAGTAGCTATCATTCTGATTTCAATTGTCCAGATGCTTCCACGTCAATCAACTCTCTTTACCAATTTGTGCTCTTTAGTCTTCAAGGTTTTCCAGTACTGATGAAAGGCCATTGATCTGTATAATTAAGAAGTAGAAGGAAATTGAGATTCAGTGAGATTGGACTGGTCCTCTGCCTCAGGTCCAATCCCTATATTCCAATTGGCAGGTATCATAACATCTCTGAAATCTAAGGGTTAACAGACCCCCACACAACATAAGTTCAAACCTAAAATCCTTTTTCTAACATGGTGACTCTTAGTTGGACCCTCAATTTTACAGCACAGAAATGAGCCCTCAGCTCATCTTGTCTATACAGACCGAAGTGCCTTCTTGAGCTATCCCCCATTTACCTGCATTAGGCCCATATCCTTTGAAACCTACCCAAATGTCCTTTAGGCATCCTTATTGTACCCACGCCCACCACTTTCCTCTGCTCATTTCATATACCATCCACCCTCTGTGAAAATCTTGCCACTCAGTTTCCCTTTAAAGCTTTCCCCTATCATTTTAAATTGTGCCATCTAGTTTTAGACTCCTCTACACTGGAGAAAAAATGTCTATGACCATTCATTTTATCTAAGCGCCTTATGATTTTATAAACCTCTGTAATGTAACCCCTCAGCCTCCTTTGATCCATGGAAAGTAGGCACAACTTTCCAGTCTCCCATTATAACTCACGCCTTCCAATCCCAGCAACATTTTTGTCTAACTGTTCTGCATCTTCTCTCGTTTCATCACATCCAATTACACAGTGACCAGAACTGCGCACATTATTCCAGTGCAGACTAAAATTGAATATGGAGTCATAGTGCCACACAGCATGCTTTATGTCAACCAGTCAGTTTTCAGGCCACACCACTCAGGGACTTGTGCTATTATTATTTTTTGACTGTATGTGCTGGATTGTAACTACTGTATATGTGTTGTATGTGACTATACGATCTGTGTTATGCACCTTGGCCCCAGAGGAATGACATTTTGTTTCATGTCTATATGTGTGTGGTTGAACGACAATAAACCTGAACTCAAAAATGACCCTTTGGCAAACCAAGTCTACGCCAACCACCGACACCAGTCCCATTTTATTCTGCCTAAATTTCCGTCAATTTTCTCCAGATTGCACCACTCATCTTCACACTGAAGTGGCCAACAATCAGCATACTTTGAGATCTAGGAGGTATGGTGAGCTCCCAGAGGATGCCCACATGGCCACAGGGAGAATGTGCAGACTCCACACAGACAGCACTGAAGGTCAGGAATGAAGCTGTGAAGCAGGAACTGTATATGCTGTGCCATTGTGAAGCCCCTATACATTACTTCAGATTTGCTTGCACCATCGCCTTATAAAATCTCAGCAAGTCTTCTTTGCAGTAAATATCAAAAGACTATTTGTCCTCTTTATTGCTTGCTATACATAAATATTACTTTCTGCATTTCATGAACCAACACACCCAGATCCCTCTATATACCAATATTTACTTAATGATGAGAAGAACCATAATAAAATACCCTCGCATTTTTCCACATTATACTCCATTTGACACCCCCTTGCCAAATTTGACAAGCTCCCCTGAAGACTTATTGCTCCCTCTTTCACTATTTAATTTCCTTCTTTGCATTGTTTCATTAGCAAACTGGAATACATTACTCCCCAACTTTTCACATATGTCATTAATATAAATTGTGAACAGCTGAGGAGCCAATATCTATCCTCTGGCAGTCCATTAACAGAAGTCTGACAACTTAAAAGACAATTCATTCATACATTCATATTCAGTTTTCTGTCTTTAACTAATTCGCTATCTATTACTTCTAAACCCAAGAGCCATTAAGTTGCTGCATTTTGTATGATGTCTTATAAAAAAAAGTTAATTTGTTTCCTTTCCCGACATATTCCACTTGGTCTCCTGTGTATTTCACTTCTTATTACTGATAATCAATGGTTGCATCAACAGAAAGTTCATTGATGCTTTGCCTGATTTGGTATTGCAACTACTCTGCACATGACCACAAGAAACTGCAGGGAGTTGAGGACGAAGCTTAGACCCCCATCTGTGGATTCTGTCTATACTTCTGACTCAAGGCAGTCAGCATAATCAAAGACCCCACCCAATCCAGACATGTCCCACTGGGAAAAAGATACAAAACCCTGAAAACACTTATTACCAGGCTCATAGTAGCTTCTATCCTGCTATTATCACTCTTCAAAGGACCTCTTATATGATAAGATGGACTTGATCTCACAATATACGTCATTATGATCATGCACTTTATTGTTTACCTGCATTGTGCTTTCTATGTAGCTTTTATACAGTCCAGCAACATGGGCGGGTGACAAAGGACATCCTCAGTCCAGGTCACCAAGCTGTGCTTGAAGACCACGCGAGCAGAAGGCATGAGAGTTGGTCAGTTGATGTTTCCGATCTTGAGCCTGGAATTCGGCACCTCATCATCAGTTGATACTGAAGATTGGAGTGTAAAGGACAATCCAAAGTCTGGAAGTTGAAGTCTGATGACTGAAGCCTGGAGGCTGGAGGACTGTCCAATTGTGTGGGTGGGTGGGACGGGAAATGGGCTTGTTTTCTGTTGTTGTTTTCTTGCTTGTTGTGTTCTGTGCTGTTGTGTCAAGCACTGTGGGCATGTTATGTTGGCACTGAAATGTGTGCAACAATTGCAGGATGCCCTCAGCACACCCCTCGGTTGTAATGGTTGTTAATGCAAACAGTGCATTTCACTGTGTTTTGATTCAAGATTCAAGTACATTTATTATCAAAGAATGTAGAAATCTTTCACCTTGAAATTTGTTTGCTTACAGAGAGCAACAAAGCAAGAAACATGAAGAACCAAATTTAAAAAAAGACCATAAAAGAAGGGAAAAAGAGACACATCACACAAACAAAAGAAGCAGTGTTCCAAACCAGACTGAGTCCTTAGATCTTCTCCCCGGAGGAGCCAGAGTCGGCCCAAACCTCGATCTCAGTTCAACATATTAGTGGGGCAAAAATGCCGTGAAACTCACAGAGACGACAGCTGCTGGAGAGAGGAATACATATCGCAAAAGAGCAAGCAAAATCAGTCCGACCCTTGCCTTCAGTCCTGACACTCAGGCTTTCCGGTCTATCTGGGCTGGCAGTTAAGTTGTCCAGGTAGTGCCTTGCTCTAGGACCCAGGCCCCGGCACAGTGACTCACCCGGGCCACATGGCCCGTAGCCATTCTTGATCTCACCAAATCAGCTCAGTTTGGAGCAATCTAACCTCACACCCAGGTTAGGTGGATGGGCATCGAAACTCTTCTGCATCGACTCCTCTCCAAATCGTTCACTCCAACAGCGACAGCGATACGGACTCCGTCTGCAACCCCGTCTTGAGCATGTGTTTCGGCTTTGCGATAGACCAGCACGGCTCACCAGCAATTTACTTCAGAAGTGTTACTAGTAATGTTTTTAGTCACATTTCTTACCTTCTGAGCTACCGGTAAGCTGTTGCAGAACTTCGGTAGTGCCTGTGATAAATAAATCTGAATCTTAAACTTTATCTGCTTTGTTATTGTTTTGCCTTATTCTACCTCAAAGCATTGCATAATGATTTGATCTGTATAAATGGTATGCAAGGCAAACCTTTCATTGTATCATGGTACATGGGACAATAATAAACCAATACAAATTAATTGTAGAATTAGGAACCTATATACCACAACCTAGGTGTGTTGTAATTACAAATTAAAAATAGCAATATATGCGCATTAAGGCAAAGGTTTCCCTATACTAAATTCATTGAATAATAATCAACTATAATGTGAATTGTTGCAGAATTGACCGTCGTCGAGCTTTTAAAGGTCAAGAAAAGAATTTACCTGCTTGAGGTTCAGCTGACATAGAGACTAAATTACGGTACCTTAATAACATTTTAACATGCAGCTTGTAAGGAAGGCATAAATAAAAACAAATCTAAGAAAGTAATGCCCAATGAATTAAAGCCTTATACATACACAGTACACAAATCTAATGTAAAATATTTCATCAATATGGAACTACTTTTAATACAAACAGCTTGGAATAGTGACCAAATTATCAAAGCTGTGTCTTGAAAAATATCAGCTATTTATTTTGAAGAAAATACTCACAGCAACCATTTTTAAAGGATCCCCTTCCTAAGGATCCAAACTAGCAGTGAAATTTGATTAATTAAAAAAAAAATAATTCACACAGCAATGAGTGACATTCTGCATAACTTTACTTAAAGGCTGTAATTCTCTCATACATGGCCAAATATTGAAGACTCCATTTTCTGAGCAGGTACAGGACTGCAAAAGACAAGAGTTGTGAGATATAACTATCGTAGGAATAATTGGACCAATCCTGATAATGAAAAAAATGTGGTTCCAAGATAGAAAATAATGAAATGACAAAACTTTGCAGTTGAAAGGTTGGATTATAAAAGACATTGAGGTTCAAATATCTATCAGGAACTCTTGTAAATTAGGGAGTACGAACTGCCAATAAGTGGTGAGATTTCTCCCTAATACTTTGCAATTAAGTATTAGTTGTGAACAGATGGGAATGGCAGGTAAGTAGCCTATTGAAAATTCTAAAACTTCACATACTGCTTTGTCCAACTAACAGATAAAAAGCAACAGCATAGATATTTGTTCTTCATGCCTGTTCCCATCACTTTGAATGACACAACCTTTAGTCCTACTCCCTTTCTCTTCACTAGTACTCCTAACAAATCTTTGCTTTTCAGTTTTCATCAATTTCCTTATAGAAAGCTGTGCCTGAATCTACTTCACCTCACTTTCAGGCCACTCCAAATTATAATGATTTGCAGATATTATCTTCACCTTTCCTGGCTCTTTTGTTAACTATCCTAAAGCCATATCCTTTGGTTAGCAACAGCTTTACCAGTGAACCTCTTTTCTCCTCATTTATCTTATAAAAACACAAACTCTAAAAAAAACAGGGCATGTAATTTTTGAATCTTCTGGGGGTGAGGGAATTGGGAGGCAAGACCAAAAATGTACTGGAAGATGCTTTGCACAAATTAGTTCAAGATATTTACTGTGAAGTTTCCACAGCAAGATTGGTTTCAATTATAAAAATAGCATCTCTTAACATCTGTGAAATGCAAGGGAAGAGTGAGCAAAAAAAAAAGAACCATTATGGGTAGATGTTTGATAGAACCATAGAACATTACAGCACAGAAACAGGCCCTTCGGCCCTTTTTGGGGGTGCCAAACCATTTTTCTGCCTAGTCCCACTGACCTGCACCTGGACCATATCCCTCCATACCCCTCTCATCCTGTACCTGTCCAAGATTTTCTTAAATGTTAAAAGTGAGCCCGCATTTACCACTTCATCTGGCAGCTCATTCCACACTCCTACCACTCTCTGTGTGAAGAAGCCTCTGCTAATGCTCCCTTTAAACTTTTCCCCCTTCACCCTTAACCCATGTCCTCTGGTTTTTTTCTCCCCTAGCTTCAGTGGAAAAAGCCTGCTTGCATTCACTCTATCTATATCCATCATAATTTTATATACCTCTATTAAATCTCCCCTTATTCTTCTACGCTCCAGGGAATAAAGTCCTAACCTATTCAACCTTTCTCTGTAACTCAGTCCCGGCAACATTCTTGTAAATCTTCTCTGCACTCTTTCAACCTTATTAATATCCTTCCTGTAATTAGGTGACCAAAACTGTTCACAATACTCCAAATTCGGCCTCACCAATGTCTTATACAACCTCACCATAACATTTCAACTCGTATACTCAATACTTTGATTTATAAAGGCCAATGTAGCAAAAGCTCTCTTTATGACCCTATCTACCCGTGATGCCACTTTTAGGGAATTTTGTATCTGTATCCCCAGATCCCTCTGTTCTACAGCACTCCTCAGTGTCCTACCATTTACTTTGTATGTTCTACCTTGGTTTGTCCTTCCAAAGTGCAATACTTCACACTTGTCTGCATTAAACTCCATCTGCCAATTTTCAGCCCATTTTTCCAGCTGGTCCAAATCCCACTGCAAGCTTTGAAAACCTTCCTCACTCTCCACTACACCTCCAATCTTTGTATCATCAGCAAATTTGCTGATCCAATTTACCACATTATCATCCAGATGATTGATATAGATGACAAGTAACAATGGACCCAGCATCGATCCCTGTGGCACACCACTAATCACAGGCCTCCACTCAGAGAAGCAATCCTCCACTACCACTCTCTGGCTTCTCCCATTGAGCCAATGTCTAATCCAATTTACTACCTCACCATGTATACCTAGCGACTGAATCTTCCTAACCAACCTCCCACTCGGGACCTTGTCAAAGGCCTTACTCAAGTCCATGTAGGCAACATCCACTGCCTTCCCTTCATCCACTTTCCTGGTAACCTCCTTGAAAAACTCTAATAGATTGGTTAAACATGACCTACCACGCACAAAGTCATGTTGACTCTCCCTAATAAGTCCCTGTCTATCCAAAGACTTATAGATCCTATCTCTTAGTACTCCTTCCAATAACTTACCTACTACTGACATCAAACTTACCAGCCTATAATTTCCTGGATTACTTATAGAGCCTTTTTTAAACAATGGAACAACATGAGCTATCCTCCAATCCTCCGGCACCTCACCCGTAGATACTGACTTTTAAAATATATCTGCCAAGGCCCCTGCAATTTCAACACTAGTCTCCTTCCAGGTCTGAGGGAATACCCTGTCAGGTCCTGGGGATTTATCTACTCTGATTTGCCTCAAGACAGCAAGCACCTCCTCCTCTTCAATCTGTATAGGTTCCATGACCTCACTACTTGTTTGCCTTATTTCCATAGACTCCATGCCAGTTTCCTTAGTAAATACAGATGCAAAAAACCCATTTAAGATCTCCCCCATTTCTTTTGATTGCATACATAGCCGACCACTCTAATCTTCAAGAGGACCAATTTTATCCCTTACTATCCTTTGGTGATCATGGTGAAAGTTCAGGCTGGCACTATCTAGAAAGGTCGAGTTTGAAGTTACTTTAACGAAACATTACACAGTACATGTACGTTTTGTGGAAAATATTGTCATCTTAAACATCACAAAGAAGCTGAAGCTACAGCTACAGGAAAAGAAAGCTATAAGTTTATCTGCTCTGAAATTGGCCCAGCACAGATAGTGAACTGAGGGATCATTGAAAGAATTGGTTTATTTTTTTCATCAAGTGTACAAACCTAGAAACTGTAGGACAAAGGCTCTCAGTCTGTGTAGTACAGGTTGTGGGTATTCTGGAGGTCTTCTGCCTACATTTGAACCTCAAGAATTCAACATAAATTGGAAGATTTCTGAGTTTCAAGGACTACTTTTCAGCATTATGTAAAATCTAAAAGGATAAGGATTTACGCATCACAAGGTGCAGCAGACAACCTTCCTGAGGCATAGATGGGAAAAAATGAGGAGCTCTAGGTAGAGAATGGAAGTTGAGATTATCTGTGGATTGTACATGTGACAGATAAAGCTAATCTTTAATTTTATCTCTAATTGGGTTAATTAATGGATGATCAGAATCAGATCTGTGGTGAAACAATAGGTAAAGGAAGTAGGATGTTGGTTTGTGTGATCATAATAATAAATATTAATGTAATTTAGCCCATCTTAAATTGTCAAATTAAAGGACATGTACCCTTCTCTAGGGAAAAATAACATCATACATTGATGCTAAACAGGAGTTCCTGAGCTATTCTGCTTATGCCCAATCCAAGAATAGGCTATAAAATTTGTCCCACTTTCTAGCCTTTTCCTATGCCCTGTCACATTCTCCTTCTCAAGTACTTATCCAATTCACTTTTAAAACTTATTTCTGAAGTTGTTCCCATTGTCCTTTCAGGTAAGGAAATGCATTCCAGATCATAACTCAGTAAATTTATTTTTCTCTCACATCTGTTTCTTTTGGCAAAATCACCTTCAGTCCTACATTTTGTGATTACCAATTGTTCTGCCAATGGAAACAGTTTCTACTTCAGTTTTTTAACATACCAAAGGATATGGGTAATAAATCAATTGAGTTAAAAGACCAGAAGTGCTGAAGTCATTCAAATAATGGAAGATTGAGAATGGAGCTTATTGAAGCATTTCACGATGTTAAATTGAACCCTCTGGGAAATGACTCACCCTGGCTCTGATAGGACATAGACAGCAACTCGGGAAAGAGGGTGGTGAAGATTTGGACTGGACCATTCAGAAAAGTGGAAGAGATAGACAGCATTAGGAACTTTAAGATAAGCTCTGTACATTAGGTGAGAAATTTAAGTAAACCAAATGGGGACTCAATTGAACTTTGAGCATTTTAACTATGAGGCTTTTAAGGGCCCTAGACTTTCTTTTTAGCTCTGTGCATTCCTTAGTAGCTTGTCTATATAATACAGGTTGCGATTTGTCAATAAAACAAGCATAATAGTTTTTAAACCTGTTAAAATAAGTCAAAAAATGCTGTGTAGCAAGATGTGCACTTTTAGATGTACCCATGTTGCTTTTTATTCACAAGTGATTCATCTGCTCCAAAATAAACATCCCTGCAGTTTTGTGTCATATTAGGCAACAATTGGTAAACAACTAAGGTATGCCTTGTGGGTTGTAAATGCCTTGTGGGTTGCAAAGGTCTTTACCTAAACAGAAGCTCCCTTGAAACTTGATTTCCATTACAGTAGTCAAATTAGAAAGACAGCAGAACCATGTGGCATGGCCATCAAATGAGATTTAACTGGATAACCAATCTCCATATGGGAAAATATCTTCTAGCAACAATTCATCTTTCCATTTCATTTGGATAGACATATCCTAAAATATTCCTGTGCTATTTTTCAGCAGAAATAAGGAACACCAAAATGCTGCTAGTCTTAAGTATTTGCAGTAATGCAGAATATACATTTTTAAAGCAGTGAAATGTCAAGGAAAACTTGTAAATATCTGGAACTTGTGGATAAATAGCTAAGCAGGCTTTTGGGGGAAATTCAGCTAAAATATGTAAATATGAAAAAAATTAACTTAACACAACTGCCCAAGTTTGTATATACCAAAAAAATAAAAGCAAAAAGAATCAAAGATAACTGAAGCAAGTACTGGGAAGATTGCTTCATCCTTTGAACTTGAAGTCCAGTCCAGATGCTAATTGTTTCAATGGGAAGAATTACTGTAACTTTCTTAGGTAGAATTAAGGCAACTAAAGCTGATTGCAATTTTTCCATTTATCCAAAAGTACATACAGAAGATCATATGTGAACTATTGGCACAATCATTTGATAATCTAGACTGGTCCCAACAAATTTCCAGGAGTCATGAACGATTCCATTATTTAAGAGCAGATATCAGTATTTCTTTGTTCTTCTTAGCATATGGCCTGGGTCAAAGAGATCTACACTATTTTAGTTGCAATCACGTTTTACTATGAAATATGAATAGCACAGCAAACACAGGTGGGTGTAGTTTATAAAGCTATGAAATGTGACTTCTTTATAGTATGGAACATAAATGTTGAAATATCTGGGTTACGCTTGAAGGGAACTGCAATTGTCCTGCCAAAGGGTCCTGGTCTGAAACGTTAACTGTACTTTTTTTCCCCACAGATGCTGCCTGGCCTGTTGATTACCTCCAGCATTTTGTGTGTGTTGCAATGTCCAGGGAGATTTACTTATTGACTGGACAAACTAAACTAGCAAGGGTATATAGAAGAATTTGTAGAGTGTATCATAATTGATTCATAGAACAGTCTTTTATACAACCAACCCAGAAATAGGCCATATTAGATTTGGTCATGAGTAATGAGAAAGGATTGAAAAGAGATCTGGTTAAAAATCCTGAGGCTATGACCACAATATGAAAGAATTCCAGATGCAGTTTGAAGGTAAACATCACAGAATCTAAACTACTGTACTGTTTTCAACTTAAATAAGAACAATTATAATGGCACAAAGGTGGAGTTATGTACGCTGAACTGGGTAAATAAGCTAACAGACAGGTCAGCAAATGAACGGGGGCATAAATTCAAATAGCTAACCCAAAATATTCAGCAGGGATTTATTCTAGTTAGAAAGAGAGATTCAATGACATAACTGGCATGATCTTTGGTTAACAGAGGAGGACAAGGATAATATTAATTCAAAAAGTAGGGTACACAAAGTGGCAAGGGCAGGTGGTACACCTGAGGACTGGAGGCTTTCAGGATCAAGCACCAAAAAAACAAAAAAAAAGCTCAAGTGAAAACAAAAATTGATTTTGAGAGAAAAGTTGTTTGCAATAACAAACAGCAAGTGTTTCTATAGATATATAAATAGGGTAACTAAGGTAGATGTGGGCCCTTTAGAGAACAAGGCTGGTGAATTGATAATAGGAAACAATGAAATGGCTGATATGCTAAATAAATCTTTTGCATTAATTTTCACCGTGGAGGACACTGAAGCTATTATTCAGTTAGCAGATGGACTTATTTCAAACAACAGGGAGAACTTGTAATCATCCCAACCACAAGAAACAGAAGGCTTAGAAAAACGCATGGGTGTAAAGGCAGACCATCACCAGGACATGATGGACTGTACCCAGACTGCAGCTCTAGAACTCAGCAAATTTTTAAAGAAGGCTACTCCCTTGCTCAAAAAATACAAATATCAGCAAACTATAAGCCCAGCAGTTTAAGATTACTCATTGGCAAGCTGAAGAGTCAATAATCAAAGAGGAAGTAACTAATCAGATACAAAAGCTGAATATAGTCAAAGCTAGTCAGTGTTTTTTGAAAGGTAAATCATGTTTTCGACACTTTGCTCAAATTCTTTGAGGATGTGACAGGGAGATCTGAAAGAGGTGACTATGTAGATGTAGTGTACTTAGGTATCATACAAAAGGCTGGTGCATAAATTAAGAGCCCAAGTATTGGAGGAAATGTTTTAACATATATTGAAAGCTGGCTGTCACATTAAAACATAGAATGGGGATAAAAGGGTTCTTTTCGAACTGGATGGATGCAATTAGTGGAGTACCCCAGGGATTGATTCTTGGTCTTTAATTATTTACATTAATTAACTTGGAGGAGAGAATGAAATGTAAGGCTTCCAAGTTTGCTGATAATATAAAAAAAGAGGAAAGGCACATTGTGATCCCACAATAGATTCAGTGAATGTGCAAGAACCTGGAACATGAGGTTTAATGCAAGCAATGAGAGATCATGCACTGCAGTAAGAATCAAAAGGCAGATTATCTGAAAGGAGAATTAAAATGAGAGAATTTTAGACAGATCAAAATACTCACGTGCATGGATCGCAAAAAGTTTGCATGCAGTTCCAACACAGTTAAAAAGACAAACAGCACATAGGGCTTCATTGCAAGGGTTGGAGTTTAAGAATATTGAGGTTTAATTGTGTTTGTGAGGCTACCCATGGAACACTGTATAGTTTTGATCCATTTAGGTATAAATGATTCACCAGCCTAACTCCTGCAAAGAAAGGACTGTCCTGTCAAGAGAGGCTGGACACTTTGCGTCTGTATGCTTTTGAACTTAGATGAGTGAAGAGTGATCTTATTAAAACATACACAATCCTAGGAAGACTCAATGGAGTCATAGTGGGACAGAGCAGCAGAATATTGTAAGTCAGTCATTTAAAACTGAGCACATAGAAATTTCTTCTCAAGAGGGTAGTAAATCTCAGAAATCCTCTTCTCATAATGATAGTGGAGGCCAGATCGATAGAAGATGAAGATATTTAAATATTTGAACACAGAGAAATTTCTTCACTCAGTGGTAGTGAATCTCTGAAATCTTTTTCCTATTATGATAGTGAAGGCCAGATCATTAGAAGCTACAGTACTTAAATATTTGAAGGATCACAGAATTGAGAGTGATGAAAAACTGGCTACTGGTACAAGTGCTGAGATCAGCATACGTCAGTCATTTTCAGTTTGAAAGGTGGGACAGGCTTGAATGATATGGTGCTTATTCATGCTCCTATTTTCTGTGTAATATTGGGATGTGGGGGAGCTGGAGGGTGGAAATCACAAAATAGATGAATGCTTCAAAATAATTTAGGAAAATCAGCCCCAGGTGTGACAGATAACTTTCCATAAAGAAAAATACAGCAATGACTTGGTAAGTGAAAGCTTCAGGTATGTCTACACCTTGAGGGGTACTAATTAACATGCAACAGTATGAAATACTTAGGGTTAGTTGACAGCTCCATCAAAAAGAACAGGCGCTGTAGGTTAGCTAAAGGGAGATCAAATAATTATTTGGAAAGTTTTTTTGAAAATTACAGGCTATACAAAGACTTCTTACATGCACACTTCATCCAGTACATGTCAGTCAGTTTTGGTCTCCACACACATAAGCCAGTATGTCAAATATTCTAAGTATGATAAAAGGGCTATCACATTAACATGCAGATTTAATACAGGTGAAATTATTTGCAGTCTAACTGTATCTTAAAGAAGGAAGAGATTGGTAGGCTCTAGGTGGTTTGAGATATTGGCTGTGGATGGCATCTTTAAAAACTCAGTAAAGTGTGAAGATAAATCCTAATAATACAACTTAGTTGGCACAGATTGGAACCAGAATGTATTTGGTTGACACATTCACTATATTTCTCTAAAGTAGTGCCCTACCAGTGACACTCTGCAAGGATGTCTTGGGGCTAGAAATAACTGATACCAATTAACTGGACATGCTACATAAACTAGGACTGAAATAATAAAATGTTGGAAATACCAAACTGGAGGTACATTTCTGGGAATTTTGATTTGTTTTAAGATTAGGATATTGAGGTGAAATAGGGGAGTTGAAGAGGAATTATTCTTGCTGCCTGAGACTATAACATAGAACAGTATAGCATATTATGTGCCTTTTGGCCCAATGTTGTGCCCACATATAAAAACGTACTCCACAATCAAAATAACCCTCCCCTCCTACATAGTCCATAACCCTCCATTTTTCTTTCATCTAGGTGTACATCTATGAGCCTATTAAATGTTCCTAATGTATCAGCCTCTTACCACCACCCCCAGCTGTGCGTTCCAGTCACTAACCACTCTCTGTGTAATAAAAACCTACCTTTGATATCTCCCCTAATCTTCCCTCCACTCACCTTAAAACAGGGGTTCCCAACCTGAGGTCCACAGACCCCTCGGTTAACGGTAGAGTTGCATGGCATTAAAAAGGTTGAGAACCCCTGCCTTAAAAGGATGTCCTCTGTTATTACACATTGCCATCTGGGGAAAAGATGCTGGCTATCCAATCTAGCTCTGCCTGTTATCACCTTATATACCTCAGTCTGGTCTCCCACATCCTCCTTTGCTCCAAAGTGAAAAGCCATAGATTGTTCAACCTTTCCTCATAAGAAAATTCTCTAATCCAGGCAGCATTCTGGTAAATCTCTTCTACACCCTCTCTAAAGCTCCCATTGCCTTCCTATAATGAGGCAACCAGAACTGAACACAATATTCCAAGTGTGGTCTAAGCAGAGATATAAAGAGCTGCAACATTACGTCATGGCTCTTCAACGCAACCCCCTGACAAACAAAGGCCAACACACCATACACCATCTTAACCACCTGAACAACTTGGCAACTTCGTGGGACTTAAGGACTTGGACCCCAAGATGCCTCTATACCTCCACACTGCTAAAAATCATACCATTAATCCTTCAAAATTCAACCTTCTAAAGTGTAACACCTCACACTTTTGCAAACTGAGTTCACCTGTGACTTCTCAGCCCAGCTCTGCATCTTGTCCATGTCCCATTGTAACCTACAATAACCTTCCATACTATGCACAACACCACAACCTTTGTGCCATTGGCAAACTTACTAACCCACCCTTCTATTTCTTCATCAAAGTCACTTATAAATATCACAAAGACCAGGAGACTTAGAACAGATTCCTGTGGAACACGACTAGTCACTGACCTTCAGCGAGAACATGCTCTATCTACTACCACCCTGAACTTTCTGTGGACCAACCAATTCCAAATCTACATTACTAAGTTTCCATGTATCCTATGTCTCATTATTTTCTGGATGTCTCTACCATGGGAGACCTTGTCAAACACTTTAGTAAAGTCCATATACACCACATCCACCACTCATAAGAGCATAAGAAATAGGAGCAGGAGTAGGTCATCTGGCCTGTCCGCCTGCTCCGCCATCCAATAAGATCATGGTTGATCTGATCATGGACTCATCTCCACCTACCTGCCTTTTCCCCACAACCCTCAATTCCCCTGCAATGCAAAAATCTATCCAACCTTGTCTTCAATATATTTACTGAGATAGCCTCCACTGCTTCATTGGGCAGAGAATTCCATAGATTCATCACTTAGGGACAAAAAAAGTTTTCCAGTTACTCTAGGAGAGGGGGCATTATTAAATGCTGCATTGAAATCAATCATGAATGTGAAGTTTACTCTACCATCCTTTCCCTGTCTCAATGGGACAAACCTATCCAGAACCCCACGCGTGCTCCTTAAACAACCTCCTGCTGTGTCCCTGCGAACATCTGCCCCAATTTACGCTCCCAAGTTCCTGCCCAATACCCTTGTAATTAGCCCTTCAATTAAATACTTTCCCATACCATCTGCTCTTATCCTTGTCCATGGCTATGCTAAAGGTCTTTTCTTTCTGCCCTTTTATATGGTTAAGGATTATACAGATCTATTTAGTAGTAGTTGCTCCATATCTAATACAAGATGGTAGTCAGTTCAATGTGATTTTCATACGTTTACAATCACGACTGAACATTGACAGAACAGAGGCAAAAAAGGTTCACCCATTTTCAGATAATGTTTGATCCAGGATCTGCACTGAACAGCTAATTGAAGGAATTAATAAAACAATTAAGAAAGAGAATGGGCAAAATAAATCTATGAAGCTGAAATGCTAGTACTGATACATAAGCCATAAGCCAAATGGCTTCCTTTTATAATGTAATTAATTCTATACATCAGAAAAATAATAGGACCATAAAACAGGCAGTATGTAAAATGTAAATGGTTTTGACTGACTACAATACCATTACATTCAAGGTGATGTTGCTGTGACACCACAGATATTTAATGGCTCGGGTGCTCAACAGTCCTGCAACAGGTTGAGCTACCAATCCAAAATAAATTTGGATTAATATTAATGTTTGGCTCACTAGTGTGGACAACCCAGGCTTACCTGGCAAGTTTAAGGCCTAGATCTACCAGCATGACGTTCTCCCCCGAATCCTCTGGCCCATGCTGGTATATGAGGTACCCATGACAACAGTTAAGACTCTTGAAAGAAAAATCCATGGTACATTTGAAGATGGCTGGCCCTCTCACATAGGCTGAGCAGCATTGCTCTGTACAGGAAGAGGAATAAACTGAGCTTCTCTTCAGCAGTATGAATGAGGAGATCATGGTTTCCCATACAAGAGAATTGCTCCTGTACAGAGATTCCAGCAACCCCAAGGTCTCATCAGCAGGCATTGAGGTCTAGGCAGAGAGGAAATGGAAGGCCTAGGACACAGTGCAGATGGCTGTGTTATGTCTGATGCACAGGAATCTGGTAAGGATAGTGACATCTGGTCAGCTCTCCTTCAACCTGCTTTGACAGGGCCCAGAGCAGGGACAGGCACAAACTGGTCCAGGAAGAGGCTCAAGCAGCTATTGAGGAAGTGCCTACCACCAGGATGGTAGGAATGGGGCAAGCATGGAGATTGGACAAAGTGAGAGGGTGTGCTGAAGCAGAAGATCTCCTGGTCCTATATCAGACAGGCAGAACTCCAATGCATTAAGTTCATAATCCAGGCTGTGTACGACTTCCTGCCTAGTCCATCGAACCATTTTGCTTGGGGCAAAAGTGAGGCACCATCATGTCCTCTCTGCTCTGACAGAAGGACCCTGAAACACATCCTTAGCAACTACCCAAAAGCCTTGAGAGAAGGACACCACTGCTGGTGTCATGACCAGGTGCTAAAGGCAGTGGCAGAAAGTACCTCCTTGGCCATTAACAACAATAAGCACCTCCGCCAACCCAGAAAGCCCAGAGCCTTTGTCAACAGTTCAGTCCAATCACCAGCAGGCTTGCTCAAAATGGCGTCTGACTGGCAACTGAAAGTCAATATTGGCAAGCAATTAAAGTTCCCTAACTACATCACATCGTCATCCCTGAGGCCTGACATGGACATTCTGTCACAAATCTCATTAACAGGTGCCCCTGTGGAACTGGCAGTGCCTTGGGAAGATAAGAATGAGGAGGTGTTTGAAAGTAAGAAAGTCAAATACCCGGAGCAGGTAGAGCAGTACCACAGACAGAGGTGGTGGGCATGATGGGAGCTGATAGAGGTGGGGGGGGGGGGGGGTAGAAGTTTTGTTGGCTGCTCGCTGTGCAAAACGTACTCCCTCCTTGACATTATAGGGGCTGCAAAAAAAAAAGAGCCATCAGGGCTATCACAGAGGCTGCAGTGCAAGCCTCCAGGTGGCTGTGGATTAAGAGGTGGACCCATGGACCGAAGTTGCTGAGACACAAGCCAGAGCCTGATCATACCTAGCTGGGTTGCCTGGGCAAGGGTGAAACATGTTGAAAGATCCAAACACCCAATAACCATGGGTTACATCACTGATGATGTGTCCCAGCACATCTTAGGATGTATCTCAGCATCCTGTGAAATTTCTTCCTACAAGCATCCAAAATATACTAAATCATGTCAAGAGACAGCTCCCATCACCACAAATAATTTCTACATGTTTACATCTCAGTATTTGGGATACAAATCAGGATTTCTGTACTTCAGCATTGTGCCCCCCACCCCTGATCAAGGAAGCCAGCTGTAACCACGGGTAATGGCCCCAAGACCGGCTGCCCTTGCATGACCTTGTGTGGAACCTGGAAACTGGCTGGTCCGTATGCATGGGAATTTTGTCTATCACTGGAAACCTGAAAATGGTTTCGTTATTAGTCAAGTAACTCCATTCACACACATCATACAATGAATTTCTGTTCTGAGGATCGTTACCTTTTTGAGGTGGAGAGGCTTGTAAGTTCCTGAGGTCATGAGAGCGATGCCAACTGGAGCTTAGCACTTGGTAGGGTCAACCATGGTGTTAAAGTCAAGGGGGAGGCTTCAGACAAAGAGTGATCCAACCAAGACCTCAACAGCAGAACTGGCAGATGATGATATTACAATAGCAGTGAAGGCAGAGGAAAGCTGCAGCAATGAAGGATCGCCATTCATCTGGCATTCCATGACACTGCACCCTGACCCTGATCTGTCAAGGACAATGATGTGACTGCCCATGCATCAACCTCCACACATTTAAAAAGAAGTCCTGCACATCCTCGGGGTCACGTTGCCGATGCCCGTTGGCGGGGCCGTCTTAATACGCTCAGCAGAGGATGGTGCTCGGAGAAGCTGTGCCGGAGGGGATGGTTGTCAGCTCGGAGGTTTGACGGACTCAGGTTGCTTTCGGTCTGTGCTGTGTCTGCGAGGCTGAGTCAGGCGGCGCCTTGGAAGTCCATAGCGGGAGCACTCCCTTCTGCCGCTGGCGTGGGATGACGAGTCTGTCAGGACCCTGGGGACTTGTGGAAACTGTGGTGATTTCTTTTGAACTTAGTCCTTTAACATCTTGGACTATTTTTACTGTGCCCATAGTCTGTTTTTTTTATCAATTATGCTGTTGTTTGCACTGTTGTAACTATATGTTGTAATTATGTGGTCTTGTGCAGGTCTTGTAGCTTTAGTTTTTGGTCTTGTTTTTGTCTGGTGGATTTAGAGCTCCTTTCCGGGGAACACGCTAGACGGTAGCGCGATATTAATACGCAGCAGCCTCTCCGGACTCTGGATTGGGGATTGCCAAACGTTACGTGGGTTTTCTAATGTAGTCTGTTTTGTCATATGCTTTTGTGATATCATTCTGGGGGAACGTTGTCTCATTTTTTAACTGCATTGCATTTGTGGTTTCTAAATGACAATAAACTGAATCTGAATCATACTCGACTTGAATGACCACACACTACCACTACCACAATGAAATGCAGTTACACCATTTCAAAGATGGTGACGAACCAGCACATACGAGGGATACTGAAATCCTGGCTGAGTGGTGCTGCAACAACCACCTCTCAACTCAATGCCAGCAAGACCAAGGAGCTGATTATTGACTTCAGGAGTAGGAAACTGAAGGTCCATGAGTCAGTCCAGTAGGGGGAACAAAGACAGAGAGGGTCTGCACCTTTAGATTCCTCATTGTTATCATTTCAGAGGATCTGTCCTGCGCCCAACATTCAAGTGCAAATACGAAGAAAGCACAGCAGCACCTCTACTTCCTTATGAATTTGCGGGGATTAGGCATGACATCTAAAACTTTGACAAACTTCTCCAAACTTGTAGTGGAGAGTGTATTGACTGGCTGCATCACATCCTGGTACGGAAGCACCAGTGCTCTTGAATGAAATATCCTACAAAATAATAGTGAATACGGCCCAGTCCATCACAAATAAAGTCCTCCCCACCACTGAACACATCTACATGGAGCACTGTTGCAGGAAAGCAGCATCCATCATCAGACACCCCCACTACACAGGTCATGCTCTCTTCTCGCTGCTGCGTCACCACCATCAGGAAGGTGGTACAGGAGCCTCAGGACTCATACCACCAGGTTCAGAAACAGTTACTACCCCTCAATCATCAGACTCTTGAATCAGTGGGATAACATCATTCAGCTTCATCCCGTCCCTAACCTAAGGACTATCAAGAACTCTTCATCTCATGTTCTCTGTATTTATTGCTTATTTATTATTCTCTTTTTGTTTGCAGAGTTTGTCATTTTTTGCACATCGATTGTTTGTCCACCCTGCTGCATGCGGTCTTGCATTGATTCTATTACGGTTCTTGGATTTACTGAGTATGCCTACAAGAAAATGAATCTCAAAAGATTGTAAATGATGGCATGTGTGCACCTTGATAATAAGTTTACTTTGAACTTTGAGTATTTCAACTTTTATAAATCTCAGGAGCAGAAAACGCAGAATCCAATAAACAATTTGCAAACTGAGCCTCACCACACTAGAAATAATATGGTCAGTAAAACACTATTCACTAGTGCTGACTAACAGAAAAATGCTGCAATAAACTGTATCAGTTCTGCACATACAAACAGAAAATGCATTCTGCACAACGAAGTATGAAATATAGATTAATCAGCTATGTTGAAGAATAAGCCATATAATCATTTAAGAAAAATGGAATAAAAGAAATACTCAGGTTTGATGAGAAGCAGGTGGGAAGAAGGTCATGTGGATAGAATGCTGGGATGTGCTGGTTGGAAGAAATGGCTTTTGCTGTGTTCTAAACTGCCAGCAATGTGCATAACTATGTAGCAAGTTGTACTGAGGGACCTGAAAAGAGAATTGAAGGAATCATCACTTATAACATTGACAATGAAATTAAAAGCATTTTAATTGCCAAACAGAATAAGATATTTAGCCAGAACAATAGAGAGAGACTTCAACACACTGATCAAAACACACTTGAAGTGTATTTAATTTGGTTACCAAATCACAAAGAACACACACAAATATTGAAGAGTGTGCAAAGAACTAAAATGATCCTCATATAAAGTATCTCAGCAGAAGAATGGCTGCAGTTCATGCACAGTCTAGAAAAGTTAATGGGGACACATGCCAAATTTGGCTTCATCTAGATTTTTACAAGATCAGCCAAGAAAAGTAGAACCAGAGGATATTATCTACTGAAACATTAGTTACCCTTAAAACAGAATGGAATGCTATTCTGGGAGAGTTACAGCACAAGGGCGATGACAGCTGATGGATTATTACTTGTCCTTGGCTACGACTTCTTAATCTTAATATTGTGAAGGCTACAGCAGGCACAACAAAAAAAAAATACCTCACAAAATCCATCACTATTGGTGCTGACCCAAATTTTGTAAAGTTTTTCAGGAAAATGTGGCAATGGAAAAAAAAACCACAAAACATTTATGCAGTTTTCCAAACTTTTGACACTTTTACAGTTTTCACAAGACAGAAAACATTGTGCGTTTTTATTTTAAAATGACAGCATCATCAACAGGCAGGGGAGATGCATGAAGATAATCACACACAGGATTACACAACACCAATAGATACAATTCCTCTTCCTTCACCACCAGAGATGCTGAGGATCTTCTGCAACACGACTTTTAAACAAAGTTATTTCATCCAAATGCATCATTGGAACATCCCGGATGACATCAGCAAGTCCTTCATGTAGTAGTGGGAATATGGCCACATTCAATGCTGGCCTCTCAGACTGAAATCTGGAGGGAAACATAAGGCAACATGTTAGCAGTGGCAAAGTGATATTTATCTCCTTTAAATATTTAATGGCATTGCTGATGGTGGAGGTAAATCCTTAACAGGCCAGAGTACAAGGAAATGGGATTGTTTTTTTACATTCTGTGGGATAATGGCCTCCCAAGACGTCTGGAGGGGACATTACTAGCTTCAATTTGCTACTGATCAATATAATTTTGTAGTCTATGACTTCCTTCGCTATCAGAAATTTTCATGTCACTTACACACTTACTAATTGTACCTTCAAATCTCAGTTGTTATATATACACCATGACCGGCAAAGGTCCCAGCACTGATCCAATGTTTAAATACTGGTCATTGCTTATGATCATTAACATATTCATCAACATCAGAAAGTTCCGGTTAAAAAAAATGGTCTTTCACAAATGTAAAGAACAGGACAAAGTCAACTAGTTTATTGTACTACACATACAGGTGCAAGAAAAAGTTGTGAGCCCTTCGCAATTACCTGGTTTTCAGCATTAATTACTCATAACATGTGGTCTGATCTTTATCTAAGTCACAATAATAGACAAACACGATCTGCTCAAACTAGTAACACACAAACAATTGTAATTATCAATACTGAGCACACCATTTAAACAATCATCTTTTCAAAAAAAGATGTGAACCTCTGAGGTAATGCCTTCCACAAAAGCTATTTGGAGGAGCATGTGTTCCAATCAATGAGGTAAGACTGGAAGTGTAGGTTGTAGAGGTTAAGTCAGGTTACTGACAAAGCCTGCTCTTCTCAAGAAAGATCTGTTTATGTGCACTATGCTCAATCAAAATAACTTTCAGAGGACCTTAGAAGAATTGCAGAGATGCATAAAGCTGGAAAAGGTTACAAAAGCACTTCTAAAGACCTGAGTGTTCATCAGTGCACAGTACGAGAAACTGTCTACAAATGGAGGAAATTCAGTACTGTTGCTACTCTCTCTAGGAGTGGGCATCCTGCAAAGATCACACCAAGAGCACAACATGTAATGCTGAAGGAAGTGAGAAATAACCCAAGGGTAATGGCAAAAGACCTGCAGAAATCTCTGGAACTCGCTAAAGTCTCTGTTCACGTGTCCACTATAAGAAAAACACTGAATTGGTGTTTGTGGAAGGACACCACTGAGGAAACCACTGCTCTCCAAAACAAAACATTACTGCATGTCTCAAGTTTGCAAAAGACAACCTTGATGTTCCACGATGCTTCTGGGACAAAGTTGAACTTTTTGGCAGAAATGCAAACCACAATGTTTGGAGGAAAAAGGGCACTGCACACCAAAACCAAAACCTCATTCCAAATGTGAAGCATAGTGGAAGGAGCATCATGGTTTGGGGCTGCATTGCTGCCTCAGGGCCTAGACAGCTTGTAATCTTTGAGGGAACAATGAGTTCAAAATTGTATCATTTTACAGGAGAATATCAGGGTAGCAGTCCATCACCTGAAGCTTAGTTGTGGCTCGAAGATGCAACAAGACAATGATCTGAAACACAAGAGTAAATCAACAGAATGGTTTTAAAAGAATATTCATGTTTAGGAATGGCCAATTCACAGTCCAGACCTTAACATAATTGAGATGCTGAGGCATGACCTTTAGAGGACTGTTCATGCTACGTATTCCAGAAATATTGATGAACCAAAACTGAAGGAATGGTCAAATTCTTCCTTGCCATTGTGCAAGTCTGATCAGCAGCTACAGAAAATGTTTGGTGGAGATTATTGATGCTAAAGGAGGTTCTACCAAATATTAAATACAAAGGTTCACACACTTTCCTTGCCTGGACTGTGAGTGATTAAATAATGTGTTCAACAAAGGAATGAAAAGTGCAATTGTTTGTGTTATTAGTTTAGGCAGATTGTGTTTGTCTATTATTGTGACTTAGGTGAAGATCAAACAACATTTTATAAGTAATTACTGCAGAAAACCAGGTAACTGCAAAGGATTCACAAACTACCGTACTTCTTGCAACAGTAGATGTGATGTGTATTACTGCTTGTTTTTAATTTCTTCTGATATGCAGTTCAGCAGGCTCGTTGATTGTTTGACCATTTTAGTGGGCAGTTTAGAGTCAACCACATTGCAGTGAGTGTTACAGGCAAGGAGAGCACATTCTCTTTCACAGAAATTAATTTGATGATGCAAATAGATTTTTTACGATGCCTATGAAAAGCCAGCACTCCAATCTTAAATTTAGATTTGGATCCAGAAGAACAATGTGTTAGGTACACCTTTTGGATAAGAGTTAGAGTTTAAAATAAAGGTTCCTTCAAGGAAAATGCAAAATTTAACAAGAAACATTAAGGAATTGTGAAAGTTTACAAACTTGAGTGGAGGAACAGAAATTGAAAGCAGTCTTTCAATGGAAAGGGGAAAAAAATCTAGAGAATTTGGAACCAACCAGGTCGCAAGACCCTGCAGTGGATAGTGAGGTCAGCTGAGAAGATCATCAGGGTCTCTCTTCCTGCCATTACGGACATTTACACTACACGCTGCATCCGCAAAGCAAACAGCATTATGAAGGACCCCACGCACCCCTCATACAATCTCTTCTCCCTCCAGCCGTCTGGGAAAAGGCTCCAAAGCATTCCGGCTCTCACGACCAGAATATGTAGCAGTTTCTTCCCCCAAGCTATCAGACTCCTCAATACTCGAAGCCTGGACTGACACCTTGCCCTACTGTCCTGTTTATTATTTATTGTAATGCCTGCACTGTTTTGTGCACTTTATGCAGTCCTGGGTAGGTCTGTATTCTAGTGTAGTTTTTTTTTCTGTGTTGTTTTTACATAGTTCAGTGTAGTTTTTGTACTGTTTCATGTAACACCATGGTCCTGAAAAACGTTGTCTCATTTTTACTGTGTACTGTACCAACAGTTATGGTCGTAATGACAATAAAAAGTGACTTGACTTGACTAGATTCTAACTACAGGAGTTATTTACAGGAACTAGATAAACTATGTGCCTTTGCTGGCCAAAGTATTGCTGCTTTTCTTTGTAGATTACATTTGAGAAAGCTTTTCAATCAAGATAAGGGCTTATTTCATGAAAAGCAGGACTTTTTTTAAGAATCTGGATCAGTTACATGTGGGGTTTGTTTTTAGGCCAGGCCAGCAGAGTTCCAAATTTTGTGCAGAGTTATATATTTTGTTTGGCAAAGATTCTGTATTTTTCCTTCATAAAAAGTATGAGAGATAGAGACAGTAGTAACCAAAGAACATCAAACTGCTAGAGATGGAAGAAGCCATAAAGCATCAAATAATTATAGAACCCAATCACATGAAATATCAAAATTATAGTGCACCTGTGGAGATACTGGATTAAAAAAATACCTGCAGATGTACAAAGTATGCCCAATTTATCATAAGCGAGGCAGAGTATTAATTATTTCCAAGCTATTTTGGAATAGAAATTCACATTTAAGACCAATTAAAACAATTTTGCAATCTATTTTTCTGCTCTATATTAAGGCTAGTATTTCATTCAATACTGTATAGCAAAACTGTTTAATGGTTTTGGCATTTACTTGCAACACTGAAATTATCCATTGTTCCCATTTTAAAATCTAGGACAACATGATGATATTCTTTTTTTGCTTCAACCAAAGGCCTGGAATCAATCAAGTATTGTTCAGCTTACAGCCCAAAACACCTCCAACATTCCACAAGTAGGACCACTTTGGTTTTTCATTTGACATTTAAGGATGAAAAAAACCCAGAAATACTGACAGTACGTGTTGAAGCAGTATGCAAATACTTCATAGTACATCATGCACAGCGCATCTTCTTCAATACGTCCTGACTGCATGACACGACAAGCCAACTACATTCATGCGAACTTTATATTCGGCAGAGGAGGGGCATGTGACAGGAAGCACACACTGCAAACTCAAAGAAGCTGGAGACCAAATGGAGAATCATTTTACCAACTCAAATAAACAAACTAGATGGTGAGTATGTCAACTAACAACATAATTACTTAAAGTAAGAAATAGCGCAAACATGTTAGTCAGGCAGCATCTGTGGGGAGAGAAAAAGAATGAACATTTCATCGTAACTTGAGTAAGCTAGAAAATTGACAAGCTTTCAGCAAAGGAGTCCTGGAAAGGTGGGATGGCAAATGGAAACACAGCAAAATCCTATCAGAAATAACAGCAGAACTTCCTGAAGGGGAAGTGGCACTGAACCAAACAAATCCAAGAATCAACATAAATCTTAGAATGACCAGATCAAGTATAATCTGTGGAAGACAGAGAGAAAAAAAACTTAATGATACAGGTCCACAATCTACCCGAGTAGTTGAATAATTTTGACTTGATTTCAGATTTGTAACATCTTTAGTGCCATACTTTTTAAAAATCCTTAATGTGATTAATGTAAACAGACATTTGAAGTTTTTAGTTTACTCTCTTTAAAGGTTAACTAATTCATGAGCCAACTTTGTAGAGACATGCAAAATCCTGGCTACCTACCCAAGGGCACACATGCATTTCCAGCAAGCAGGTTAGAGATGAATAAACTATCTTTACCGTACTATTTTTTTTAAACTTAAAGTGCTGGAAATCTGAAATAAAATAGTAAATGCCATAAACAGAGCAGATTAGGTAGCACCAATAGAAAGAGAAACACCTAATGGTTCAAGTTGAAGACCCATCATTAGAAATGTACCATATGTTTCAGTGCAAGTTCATAAAGTTCAGTAATTTATTTTTACCTACTGAGGTCACAGGATTCAGCCTTGATAACAAGTTTGGGTGATTTACTTTGCAGAGATCAGAATAAGACAATATACATTAGGCAAGTATCTCACATTTACCAGACCCGCCAGGGCCATCAATGAAAAAAAATGTCAACCAAGATATTCCATATTACCAGTTGTTTTTTGAAGCTCCCTTACACATCATGAATTTTTTTCACCATTAACATAACTTGCGCTTGCATAATGCATTATCAGACAGCAAGCAGTTACTACAAGAACAACAATTAAAAATTCTCTGGTCAGTAACATTCTCCAGCCACCACACGATGATTTGTTTAACAATTTTCTGGCTGTTATCTTGACTCTGAGTAAACCAAGTCTTAAGGATATTGTATTTAAGATCAGAGTTACTGTGCAATTTTGGGACTCTAACCTCTACCACCAGAAAGTAAAAAGAAATTCTGATTAACTGTGAAACATCAAAGTGTTAAGGAGGACAAAAACCAACATGAAGGACATCAATCTGAAGGAAATGATCGATAAAAATTTGAGTATTTATATAATAGGGTTAGACGAAAGTGTTTCATGCTTTAAAGCTTTTGTGAGAAATAGCTTTGATGTTCAAAGTTTCACTGAAAGCAGTACTCTCCATGAAAATGCCAAGCTCCACCAATCCCCAAGTTTGACCTTTCTCCGCCACTTCGAGAAGTGTGGAATGCATAGTTCCCGCCTGTGCAAATTGTGGAATTTATTATAACAGAGGGGAATTACATTTTTATTAACTTAAAATGAGTTATTAAGGCAATTGTAATTAAGTTGTTTTTTTATTATTCCATATGTGAATCTTAAAAGTCTTTGATAGCAACTGCATGTTGCTGATCAAAAGCTTTTAAAATTTGTTCAAAAGCCTCAAGGTTTTCTCAGAACCTTAGCAACTGAAGTTTTTATACAGATATCCCCTGCATAAAGGAGAAAAGAACAACTCGGCCACCTCATTTATTCCTCAGAAACTTGCAATGTTTTATCAGACTGTTGTCTGTATGTAGAGAGGTTAGAAGTTTGAAGTCTGCTAAGAGCAGGGATGTAACCTTGAACAATCTTTTTGACACCCACCAATAGCCAGGAGGTACTTTAACATCAGGAAAGAACTGTTAGGATGGGAAACAGCTTCTTCCTCAAAGGCTGTAAGACTATTGAACTCTCTGCTACCACACAGACCTCATCAAGTATGAAGTGCCAGTAGTGTTATACTGTTTACTTTTTTAACTTGTATTGTACATGCATGTTATATTTTGTTAATTTATTTGTGGTATTCATTTATTTATTTTGAGTTATGTGTGTGAGGTACATGTACTGTGTTGTACACCTTGGTCCAGTGAAGTTGTTTTGCTTGGCGGTCCCTAGCCTGCTGTGGCAATATTCCTTACAGCACAGTGCTAATTCAACTCGGAATGAGTTCAAATAGTATAAATAGCCCACTTCATTATTTAGCAACCTTTGACTAAAAGAGGTTAAGAATAGGAAATAGGAGGAGGCTATTCAGTCCTTCATTCATGTTCTGCTATTCAAGATCATGATTAACCTTTTACCTCAACTCCAATTTCTGCACCATTTCTTTCAACTCTTTTGGTAAACACCAGCTGCCATTCTGAGACCATACCCCAGTCAGAGAAATATCAACTCCACATCTAACCCATCAAGCTCCAGAAGAATTTTGCTTGTTTCAGTAAGATCACCACATTTCTTCTAACCTCAAGTATATGACTAGTTGGTTAAATTTCTCCTGCATGATAATCCTGCCATCTCTGGGATCTATCTGGTGAAAATTCATTGCATTCCTTCTTTTGCAAAATATAACTTTGCTTGGGTAGCGATACCAGACTTGTACACAATATTCCAGATGCTGCTTCACTGGGGTTTCTATATAACTGCAGACATCCTTCCTCTTGTACTCAAATCCTGCTGCAATGAAGACCAATATATCAGTTGGCTTCTAAAGTGCTTGCTGTACATTTTTGTTTATATTCAGTTGTTTACAGTACAAGATAACCCAGGAAACTACAGGCCAGTGAGCCTCACATCTGCAATAGGAAATCTGTTGTGGACAAGATCTATGTTCACTGATTAGAAGTCAGCAGAGTTTTGGACAGGAGAGATCATATCTCTCAAATTTGATTGAGATTTTACTTGAAGTAACCAATAAGACTGATGAAGGCAGGGCAGCACACGTTGTCTACATGGACCTTAGTAAAGATTTCAACAAAGTCTGAAAGGGACAAGAGATCTAATGCATATTGGTGTACTGGATCCAAAACTGGCTAGGTGATAGAAGGCAGAGAGAGATAGTGAATGGATGGTTTTTTTTGACTAGAAATCTAATATATCATGTACCATAGGGAATGATGCTGGGGCCTTCGTATATATAAATGATTGGATGAGAATATCATGGGTATGATTCATAAGTTTATAGGCAACACAAAAATTGGTGTAATTGTAAATAATGAAGGCTGTTTAAAGATACAATGGAATATCATTCAGCTGGAAAGTAGGTCAATAAGTTGAGAGTTAAGGGGCAAAAGTTTAGGGGTAACACGAGGGGGAACTTCTTTACTCAGAGAGGTAGCTGTGTGGAACGAGCTTCCAGTAGAAGTGGTAGAGGTAGGTTCGAGTTTGTTTTTTTTTTTAAAAATTGGATAGGTATATGGACAGGAAAGAAATGAAGGGTTACGGGCTGAGTGCAGGTAGGTGGGACTAGGTGAGAGTAAGCGTTCGGCACGGACTAGAAGGGCCGAGGTGGCATGTTATCGTGCTGTAATTGTTATATGGTTAAAATGCAGTGACAGATCAAATTTAATCTAGACAAGTGTGACAAGATGAACTTTGGGGGTTAAATTCTGTTAAACATATAGCGAATAAATGGCAGGGACCTTCAGAGCATTTATGTACAGTACTTGGGGTGTATTTCATAGCTCTCTGAAGATGATGACACAGGCGGACAAGGTAGCAAAAAGGGCATTTGGTACACTTGGTTTCATAGTGACGCCATGTTGCAAATGTATCATTGGTTAACCTGCACCTAGAGTACTGTGTTCAGTTCTAGTCACTACGCTACAGGAAAGATGAGGTAGCAATAGAGAATGGGCTGTACTTATAGAGAATGAATAGGCTAGATGTATTCCTACGAGGGGCACAGATAGAATCTTTTTCTCAGAGCAGGAGAGTCTACAACCAAAGAGTACAGACTGATGTGGGGTTAAGTTTTTCCATTCAGGGAATGGTGAATATCTGGATCGAACAGCTAGAGGAAGTGGTAGAGGAAGATGTTATTACAATATTTAAAAGATACTTGGACAGGCACTTAGATAGAAAATAAGTAGAGGGTTATATGCCTAATGCTAGCAAACGGGATTAGTATATCTAGACATCAGTTGTTATGGACAAGATGAAGTGTAAAGGCCTGTTTCTGTGCTATGCATTTCTATGATTCTATGTATGTAACTCCAACACTTTCAAAAAATGTTCTGCCTTTTTTTAAACCAAAGTGGATGACCTCATATTTTTCAACATTGTATTTCATCTGCCATGTCCTTCTTCTTACTTCTGTACATCTCCAAAAAAAAATCACTGCATCCTCTCCATAGTCCACAGTGCCATCTAGCTTTGTATCATCAGCAAACCTTTTACCTTTCTCCAAGTCATTAATATAGATGGTGAGCATACAGGCCCCCAGCATCAATCCCTGCCGCACCTGATAGTCACAGAAACCCTTCTCTGGTGTCTGTCCATTTATCAATCTTCAGCCTGTGAGGATTCAGTGCAGTCCAATTTTGTTTAACGCAAGCTGTGTTCTTTCACTTTGTGAGGGAACCATTTTAACTTTAGCTAATCTTTTTGTTTTTATTGATCCTTAAATGTTCTAGTTTGTTTTATTTTGTCCCACTATCCTACCCTTCTATTCTACTTCTTCCTTCTTTGTCACTGTCTTGATGATGCATTGTTGGATTCTGAGCTTTTCCCAATCCAGAGATTTATTGCTGTTTCTGGCAAAATCATACATTTTTTCCTTTCATCATTAACTATTTTTAACTTTTCTTGATAACCACAGCTGGATCACGTCCCCCAATGATTTTTTTGTCTAATACATTTTACTGCTAAGCTATATTTAGTAAATATGAACTTTGTTTTGCTACTGCTATACCTCTTAACCTACCATATAGCCAGCTCATGCTTTTGTAGTTTGTTTTAATTATATTTAAGATTGATTTCAGAATGAACTAGAATCACTTTTAATCTTTAAATAGAATTTGTAATGGTTTGCTGAAGGCTCTTTAACTGTAGTCAATTAACCCTTTCTTATTACATAACACTAGAACCAAAGTAGCCTATCCTTCATTGCCTTAATATACTAATATAGAGAATCATATCTTATACTATCAATGAACTTGTGCTCCTCACATTACTGATTATTTAGATTGGCTTGTCTATATGTAGGCATTTATTGTATTGCCTTTGTTAGAGGAAATTTTAATTTCCTGAATTATATTTATGGCATGCATGATTGCTTGGGAGCCTATATACAACTACCAATGTCTCCTCTCTCTTGCTGTTTCTGACTTCTACCCAAAGTTATGCCATCATTTGATTTTCTGAGCTCATTTGCTTTCTCTCTCTCTCTCTCTCTCTCTCTACTATCTTTAGCTCATTTTTTAAATTTAGAAAAGTACGTGCAGAATCAGGCAAAAGAATGCAGGACTCAAGAACTATGCCCCACCCATGGGTGTGCATCATTTAGAAGTACAAAAACCATCTCTCTTTTAATCTGTGTTCAAAGAGACCAGCATTCTTTTTCTCACTTCTTCACTGCACTGACAGAAGAAGAAAGGATGACATTTCAGGTTGGAATTTTTCCACTGGTATTCACCAGCAATGCTCAAAAATCAATGAAACTAACTAAAGCAGGGTCACAGGAAGCAACTTTTGGACACCAGCTTTTTCTTGTTCTCTCCTCCTCCAAAAAGCTTACCTCATGAAACATAAAGTGGAGAGAAAGCCTTGTAGAAAGGTGATGATTCCTACAATTGAGAGTGCACAAATGTCTGCAGGATACATGGTCCAACCTATGATTGAAAAGAAATGCAAACCCCCACAGAAGGAATTCAAACATAGCAAAAAGGCTGAAAAATGCTTATTCAAAATAGGCTTTAATTACACTGACATTGTGAAATGAAAAAGCTGCCTACCGTTCCTCACTTCTGTTTACAGAGTGTACCTGTGCTCCAACAGGTTAAATTATTGCTCCAAATCTTTCATAATTGCTCAGTGACCAATAGCTAGACCTGCTTTGTCCAGCTGAAAGGCCAAGTCTCTTCAAAATGAACCTCTTGTGCAATAAAACAAGTTGGAAGCTGCTCAAACAACCAACCGACACTCAATAGTCTGACTCACACACACAACAAATGGTCACAAGGGGAGGGTTCCAGTGTGCCAAAAATGTGAGTGGACAATGTCATCCAATCAAATTATGTCCACCTCAGAACCAAAGGAAAAAAAACAATAGACAGAAGATTGGCAGAGGAGAGATGGGTGGAACAAAAGACAAAGGGTAATGAAATATTAAAATATAATTCAAACTGTACACACCATTAAACTGCTTAGGTAAGTCTTCCTGTAAATTAGCCTCAAACTGGTTGTAAAATTATTTACTAGTTAAGGAGCAAACACAAAAGGGATTGGTCTTTTTTTGAGGTAAGTATGAAACACAGCACATAATTTAATTCAATATATTGCTAACCATGGCTAGAGTACTGTTAATGGTGCATCCCATAGGAAGCGATGGAAAGTCTTCCTGGCTCATCTCACCAACCTCCTAGTGAGTAATTACAGACTGCCACTGGCAGTGTTCTGGCAGCAAGCCATCTGGCCACTCGTTTGGATGAAGACTTGATAAGATGCAAGATCTGAATTGAACATAAAATTCCATACAAGATTTAAATTGTTATTCAAACTTTTCTTGGGTTTGACCAGAATTTCCCTTCTAATATTACATTTTCCACTATTGCTTGAAAACAGAAAATTCTTATTTTCTCTACTGTTAAAGTCTGTACATGAACATCCATTTTATACTAGCTGTCAAGCTTTTAAATAAATCCATATAAAACCAGGGGTAAAGAAAATTGCTGAAATATCATTTCATTCAACTATGTTAAGTATACAACACATACTACACTACTGGAGTATAAAGTATCAAATTCTACATATTAAACCATGCCACTCACTGGTATTTAAAGGGATACTTACTGTTACAAATTGCTGGGACTAAACTGGCTTCTGTGGTAGACACCTTACATGCCCAATTACTAAGGTAAAGGTGTTGGCATAACAACCAACGTTAGACTAGAACTACTGAAATATTGAGTCTTAGCGTTTTTCACCTTTAAAATAGACATGAAACATCCTTGTAATTTATGCAGTTACACACTACTGGGTTTGATTACAGTTTTCCCAGTTCCCTCACTTGCTGCAAGCTCCTTAGATCTTCTACCTAAACATCAAATAGTATATGTCAGGATAACCCGGAAGAATTTATTGTTAAGTTAATGTTCAATGCAGATCAAACAAAGCACATACATTTAGTATTTTTAGATGATTATTTTAATTGAGCACCAACAGTACACTTAATGCAAAGAAGTTTAACTTCTTAAAATTTTTGAATTAGCAGATTTATCACACATCCTACTGGCTCACAAACAAAAACAATGAAAAATTCACCAGTGGGCAATAAAGAAGACTTGCATTTAATTTTCCCCTGCCTTTGGTCTTTACAGCCAATTTAAGCACTTCAGAAGTGCTTCACTGCTATAATGTAGAATTTCAGCAGCTGAATTGCCTATAGTGTGGTTACATAAACTTCAATGTTATGATGACCCGATAAACCTTGTGATATTGGTTTGAAATATTGAGCTTGCTAAGCCTTTGTTTTATACAGTTGATCATAACTTTGACTTGCCCTGAACTACAAGATTTGACTAATGGAATGATGCACAGATGGAATTTCCCAATTTTAAGATTGGGCAATGTATCTTTAGTTTCCAATAATATTATCAGTAACAACCATCATTGGTAGTTTATTCATCATCAGGACTGACATGTCTTGATTTGAAATTTTGTCCAAACCAGGACCATTGATAACAGTCAAGATGTCTAGACCAGACCATGCACTAGACATCATTAAAGTATTAGCATTGAAACATCAAAATACTGCAAGCCAAAATTCATATTCAACATTGTACACTCTCACCATGAGCATAGCAATCCAGCCAAGCTACTTCAACAAAGGAATCATTGTTTAAATAAATGGAAATCTTACTGAGCTTCAGTCCGTGGTATTTGTACCTTGATACTAAATTGGTCAAGCAAGCTCAAGTTGCTTAAGCAGCTGCTTTTGCCAGTATTCAAATAATAATTATAGTGAACTATATACTGATGCCTTGTTTTTCTGTTACTTAATTTGATTTTAATTTATGCATTTGATTGCCAACTGAATAGATTACATACTGGTCATTCAATTTATTATGCATTACCTAGAAGAATTGGTGCGATATGATTTTCCAAAATAAGGTCAAAACCATCCATTCCTATTTGCACTGTTGATCAAATAGATTCATGTCAAGATATATTTTACAATTGCAGGGCTGAAGACATGAGTTAGTTTGGTTTCTCTAAAGTCAGTATAAATTATATTAGTACTTACTGGCAGTCTGCATTAAAATACACGATTTGAGGTAACGGTCAGTGTCAGCATTAACCAGGTTATTATCACACATCAACAGTGAAGATGAAAAACAATTCAATCCCTCACTGGCTTGCTTATCTTTCAATAAGGAGCTTTTAGAACAGTCAGTTATGGCTTAATGGCAGCACACTCACCTCCAGCAGAAAAGGTGAGGGGACCATCTATCCCTCAGGTAGATATAAAACTTTCCATAGTGCTATCTTGAAGATCAGGGGAATTTTCCTCTTGGTATCTAGGCCAATAATTATTCCTCAACCAGAACCAAAACACAAATTACTTGCTCACAACACCTGCTTAAGAGAGCTTAGAGTGGAGAAAGCACTCTGGAGCAGCTGGAAGTTGTTAAAGGTATTTGCATTTTATGAATTCTACTGTAGGATGCCTCTTCCTGTGGTTCAATGGATAAATGAACATTGAGCTGCGCAAACTAAAATAATCCCATTTTCCAATTCCCACTGTATGTTTCACCCTGCATCCATTTGGTGGTGACGGAAAAACAAAACCACCCAAGGCTCCCGTTTCTCTAAAACTGTCCAAGCAATCCTTTTGGACTCAAATTCCACTATTTAACAACCCTCCCAAATTCTAACATGAGACTTTTATTTTGCTCTGTAAGCTTTTGTTTGTTACTTAGAGATTCAGAGGAAAGGTGGCTAAAATCCTTGCTAAATGAAACAGACTATATTTAAATAAATTCATCAATTGAAGGATTTTAAACACAAAGTTATAAAAATTATTACACCTCTATAACATTTTGTTTGAAGTTAACATCCTCCTGAAAAACTTATTTACTTTCACATATTTAAAGAGTCTCACAATTAAACTCTACTTTCAAGATTGTGCTTGTCTTAAGAGCACAAGGTCTCCATTATTTGTAGCTAAAATGGTCTTTTGGTCTAGAGTCACATTTTAAAAGATACATTACAAGACACGTTTCCAACTCCTTACAATCTGAAGCAATAACCATATTAAAATCCCATAAAAGGTGTATTAAACATTACCATATCCGATTTGCCTGGGCTAAAAATACTTAGATACTTAAATACTTAAAAAACAATTTCTAAATTAGAAAAATCAAGAATCACGCTGTTGTCCACAGACAGTTGAAGGTGTCTCCCCACTTCCCAAGTAAATGAATGCTTGTACGCCACTGGTAAATCCATCTAACTTACTTAGTTGCCAGTGATGCTCATGCTGCAGAACAAAGGCTGCCTTATTTTCTTGCTTATTCTCATCTTGCTGCCGAGATTGTAGTTGACAGACACCGCTAGCTGGGCCTAGAAATCTGGTCTCCAATGAGGCGTAATGCATGGCTAATGACTGAGGAGCACATCTGTGCTTTTCTCATGTGTCAGGGCATGCTGTATTTGTGTTATAATTCTTCAGTACGGCTAAACGCTCTTGGGTTCACAATCTTGTTGATTTTATATACATATAATTTCCAAGGAAAACTACCTTAAAAAGTTTAACATCGTAACACGAGATATAGCTCCAGACATTTTGTAATAAAAAAATATACATTAGAATTACAAGATAAAAGTTTGTAGTCCTTAATACCAATCTATAGTAAACAAGCAGTTCAAAATTGAAGCTTTATCTTGAATGCAAAATTCTAGGTGTCTAAAAATATTTCAGGATTTGAGATAAGTCTTAATCATTTGTAGTGAAAAGAAAAAACAGAAATAAACAAGAATGTGAACAATGCATTTACAACTTTAATAATAGTCAAGGCAGGAGTTTCTTTCTCTTCCTCATCTTTCTTCCTCTTCTGGAGGCTGCAACTTCAACACAGTATGGATTACTGCTGAACTAGCAGCCTCGTCTCTTTCCAGTGGCCAATCTCCAGCCAGGATAACGAAATAGCAAAGTACGTAGATTTTTGTCATTCATACCAACTCCTGTGTGAGTAGATATACCTCAGCCTTTCACCACTGCTACCTTCCACATCTCCCAATAATCATCTAACTCCATGATCTTGATCAATACGAAAAAGTACCACACTTAGCCATTAAACAATGGAAACTTTCATGTTAAATACAACTTCAGAGCTTGGAGACTTATTGGTGGGGTTGAGAGGAAGTATCATCAATATAAATATAGACAGTGACACTGCTTGCTTGAATGTTGTAAAATTCTATGAGGTTGAGGACATAACTTTGTAAACACAAGGGTAAATGCACAGGCACAGGAAAAGAAGCCATTTCAGCTGATTGTTTGAATACAATGTGATTGATTTGAATGGAACAGATCCCACTCAGCAGGTTACTGATAGAGACACCAGAGAATGATTATCTGGCAACAGTCCCAAGACGTTCAAAATAGGTTCAGAGCACCACAAGATATTTATATTGGACTTCCTGATGACTTGATAGGAGTCCATTTTGTATTGTGACTAAAGAAGGAAACACTGTTGAAAGCTTATACCCACTTAGTGAATAAATGGCACTAGAAGAAGAGAAACTTAAGAGACAGAGGTAATGCTGGTAGTACTGCATGATATTTTTAAAAACTTAATCATAATAAAAGCCAATTCCATTAAGAAGTCGATACCTCAGCAGATCAGTGAATCTTCGAAACTGCTTAATGCAGTTCGGCAAATTTCTAACTGGTCAGGTTCTGCTGATCCTCTAGGTGGCGTACTTGTTCATCAATCAGTCAAATGGCACTGACTTCTATCACTGATCATTTAATGGACTGGCCTTTCCATACCTGCCCATCACCAAGTACATTCCAAAGTCACTGCAGAGGACTTCAACGAGCACACCTTCCAACCTATTTCAGAGTATTCCATTTCTATCACCTTCAACTTAAAACAAGCAGAATCAGAATCAAGTTTAATATCACTGGCATATGTCATGAAATTTGGTGTTTTATGGGAGCAGTACATTACAATACATAATAATAAAAGCTATAAATGACAATAAAAACACAAAATTAATTAAATAAGTAGCACAAAAAGAGGAAAAAAAATACTGAGGTAATGTTCATGGATTCATTGTCCATTCAGAAAGGGCAGAGAAAGAGATGTTCCTGAAATGTTGAGTGTGTGTCTTCAGGCTCCTGTATCTCCTCCTTGATGGTAGTAATGAGAAGAGGGCATATCCTGGGTGATGGGAGACGTTAATGATGGATACCAACTTTTTGATACATTGCCTTTTGAAGGCAAGCTGGATGCTGGGGAGGCTAGTGCCCATGATGGAGCTGGCACAGTTTACAACTTTCTGCAGCTTTTCATGATCCTGTGCAGAGTCCCCCCCATATAGACAGTGATGCAACTAGTTAGAATGTTTTCCACAGTAAATTTGTAGAACTTTGTGAATGTCTTTGGTGACATACCAATTCTCCTCAAACCCCTAATGAAATATAGCCGCTATCATGCCTTCTTTGTAATTGCATCAATGTTAGGCCCAGGATAGATCCTCAGATATTGACACCTAAGCTTGAGACAGCTCACCATTTCCCTTTCGGATCCCTTGATGAAGACTGGTGAGAGTTTCCTTGATTTCCCTTTTCTGAAGTCCACAATCAATTCCTTGGTCTTACTGACACTGAGTGCAAGTTTGTTGCTATGACACCACTCAACCAGCTGATCTATCTCACCCATGTATGCCTCCTCATCACCATCTGAAATTCTGACAACAGTTGTGTTGCCAGCAAATTTATAAATGATGCTTGATCAGCACAATTGTGGGTATAGAGAGGGTAGAGGAGTGGGCCAAGCACACATCCTTAAGGGGTGCCAGTGTTGACAGCCTCTGGGACAGAGCACAGGGTCACCAGATGCTGCAGGGATTTGCCCAGGTGTAGTTTTATTATCCATTTCAAAATGTGCATAAAAAGGCAATGAGCTCATCTGGGAGTGAAGCATCACAGCCATTTATGAAGTTAGGTTTCGCTTTGTAGGAAGTAATGACCTGCAAACTCTGCCATCCAAATCCATCTCTTAACTTCAATCAGAATTGCTTTTTAGCCCTTAAAATAGCCTTCCATAGGTCAAACCTGGACTTCTTGTATAGTTCTGGATCACCAGTCTTGAATGCCAGAAAACTAGCCCTCAGCAGACTACAAATCTCCTGGTTCATCCACAGCTTTTGGTTTGGGTATGGCTGGTATGTTTTCGAAAGCACACACTCATCTACACGTCTTAATGAAGTCGTTGACAACTGTGGCATATTTATTCAGACTTGAAGATGATTCCCTGAACATTGTCCGCTCCACCGACTCAACACAGTACTGTAAGTGCTCCTCCGCCTCCCTCGATCATACCTCTTGGTGCTCACCACTGATGCTGTGGTCTTCGGTCTCTGCCTATACTCTGGGGGTAGGAGAACAGCCAGATGATCAGACTTTCCAAAGTGCAGCCAAGGGATGGCACTGCAAATGTTCTTGATGGTGGTATAACAGTGGCCTATGGGCTTCTCTGGGTGATATGTTGGTTAGAGATTTCTTCAAGCTGGCCTGGTTGAAATCTCCCACTATGACTGGGAAGGCATCAGGATGTGCAGTTTCGCACCTACTGATGGCATTGCTCATCTCCTCCAGTGCCTGCCTGACGTTGGCCTGAGGTAGAATGCACACTGCTATCAGGATAATGGCGGAAAACGCCCTCGGCAGATAAAATGGACATCTGACTGCTAGATGTTCCAGGTCGGGTGAGCAGGACCCAGAAACAACCACCATGTTTGTGCAACACGAAGAGTTAATCATAAAACATACTCCACCTGCTCTGCCTTTAAAAGACGCAGCTGTCGTGTCTTTATGGAGAATCATGAAGCATGATTGATCATCATTGCCTACTATACGTGTTCAAAATACGTCACACTGATCAATCCCTGTATGGACGTTAAGATCCAAACAAAAATGCAGATTGTGTTGAAAAATATAAAACAGCAACTGCTGAAAATGTGTACATCAGGCAGCATCTATAGAAAGGGAAATAGAGGTAATATTTCAGATTGAATAACCTTCATTAGAACTAGGAGAGAGAAAGAGGAAATGGGTTAGTTTGAAATTGCTGGGAAGGTGAGGAAAAGACATTATTCTTCTGAATCTGTTGTTGACACGAATCTGGTTGGTAAATCAGAGTTGTCCCTGACTAAAACATTAGAAAAGAAAGCAATCAAATATCAAGGGTGGAAATGAACGACAGACAGGAGTGCCAATTGGGTACAGATTACTGAATTAAATCATGATTGTTGAGTGGGAGGAAACAATTAAAAAAAAACTTGGCAATTACTGAGCAATAACAGCAGTGCTCATCTCAAGCCTGAGGAAGAATTACAAATCTGATTCATAATTTCTGAATTGGATTTTTCTCTTTTGCCAGTGAAGCTACATATTAATTTTTAATTCTTATCTATTTTCTACATTAACCCTTTATAATTCTATTGAAGCAGAAGCTCTCACATAAATAGATGTCATGCTTAATGTACCAAGCCAACCATCATATTAAAATTATCTGCCAGATCTACACAGCATGACTGATAACCCATCTCGTGGATGCACCGATAAATGTGGCAAGCCTGCCTGACTAGCTCCTATGCATACTCCCACCAAATGATCTGTGAAATTACAGGAAATAAACCATGTATCATGAAGTTACTGCAAATTAAAATCACAAGGGGCCGATGGTAAGATGTTCAAGAATTCGAAGCTACATCCCGACATTCACCATAAACTAATAAGATCAATCAAACTCAAAATAAAGTCTAATGCGCTCTATTTTTAAAAGAATTACCCCCTCCACAATTTTATTTCCCCTAGAAGACAGTAATCAGTACATTTTGCCTTGGCAGGAGGATTGCCACAAATAGAACTATTGCAAAGCATGCTTTATGTCAAATAACAATCCCATTACTGTATTTGGTGTGAATTTCAATGCAGAAGAAAGTGTGAACTAAGAATGCAACTGGACTTAAAGCCAGCACAGAGATACCTTTTCCTATGATGCTCATTAATCCCACTGTTCCTCTTGTGACCGGCTGTACTGCAATGAAAGTATAGCATGCAGAGGGGGAGGAAAAAGAGGGTGAATGCAATTTTAAGAAAATAAAATAAAAATCAGCTTCAGGCTATCTTTTCAAAAAGACATCCATAACTGAATCAGTGATTGATTCTCCAAAGGCAACACGAATTAAAATCTAAAGACATTCACCAAACAGATCTTTATTCCAATGAAACCTCAAGGAACTCAAAAGCTGGCCTTACAAGCCTTATGTTTCTTAAGGAGGAAAACGTACCTAATTCAAGCACTTTGAATTAAGGGCTTGAATTAAGTACTATAGAAGAAAGCAATTTACCATGCTGCTACACAATATATATTCTCTGCACCTCTGGTCATAGCTGTTAATTTTCACCCAACACTTCTCTGACTGTAGCCTTTCCCCCTCCTTTCTGCATTTTACTATTCCTTGGTCTGAAGCCATTAATTTCTGCTTTCCCTCCTATTTCTCCTTGCAGAGTGCAGTTACCTCAAACGCACATACATCACACATAGGAATGTAGATTACAGATAACATTTTCAGGAAATCCAGAGGGATTAAGTACCTCTATCCATTATGAAAAGGATAATGTACACATGAATCATTTATGAGTCCACATCGACCATATAAATCAAACAATCCACTAATAACTTTGCAGCACTGCTGCTCTTTTATTCACACAAAAATGTGCCTGGGTGATGCAGTACAAGAGCAAGATAGTAAAGGGAAAAATTCCGTGCTATTTGCAGCCTTTCTGCTGAAACATCACTTACAGAATATGTTCAACATGTCAGTATGCTGCAGTTAAACACTTTAGACCCATTCATATTCAGTTAGAATTGAGATTGAAAAACAGGCTCCAACTGACTGACAGCCATGTATGGAAAATGGAAATGCAACTACAAATGCCTCTAACAATGCTGCCCCCTGCTGTCAAAGCAAATAAATCTCAATGTATTTACCAATTTGACTTGGGTTCAAGGAGGGAAATCACTTTTGTTCAAATTAAAAATGCAGAACAGAAAGATCAGAAATTCAGAACATTTTGGCCTGGTATTATTTTCCAGAATGGCTCGACAAAAGTCAAACACAGCCTAATACACTCACTCATGCTTCAAGAAATCTTTTCCAACTATAGAACATGCACATCACCCACAGTAATGACCGTACAGTGTTGATATAGACTGTACAAGATCCAAATAGTAGGAGCCAATTGCATTAACACAACCCACTTATTTCCAAAAGAAAATTGTTTTGGACCTCAAATTAAAATTTCTCATGCAAGTCAAGCTCCATCATCACTGTTTTTAAGGCTGAAGAATATGCTATACAGGTAGTCCCCGGGTTAAGTACGAGTTCCGTCTTTAAGTCAGATTTGTACGTAAGTCGGAACAAATACATCTGGTAATTATTTAGTGTCAGTTAGTCAAACGTTTGTCTTAGTATATAGTATATATTTTACCTTTCTATCTTTCACATGCTCCATTATTCTCACTTTATCTGTTATCCTTTAAAATTGTTCTGATCGTTGACCGACTGTAGCCTAACGCTTTTCCAATGACCGATGGCGTTTCACCTCTTTCCAACCGCTTTATTATTTCCACTTTATTTTCAATCGCGATCGTTTCCCGTCAATGGAACAGAAACACTGCGGGCGGTGAGTCCCGAGGTCCGCTGGGTCCTAAGGACCACAGCACTGAATTGCCCAGGTCCTAAACTCCACCGCACTGAGACAGGCTAAATGGGACAAATGGCGGCTGTGCTGGGTTTGAGTATTTGATCCTTCACAATATTCCATGTGGGAATTTAAACTGGAGGTGGCAGTGTTTTTTTTACGAGGTCAAGTTGCGAGCTCGACATCAACCTAGCACGGATGGTACGGGAGTCACTGGATCAACATCAACCCAGCACGGGAGCGGTCTGTCACTAAATCGAACTCGGGAACCTCCGTTCTCTAGCCCAGTGCTGATCTGACTGCGCCACCAGCCGACCGGAACGGGGAGTGGGGCAGGGTCAGGGTGAATCTTACTAAGAAAAATTTAGGCCAATTACAAAGTTAAACACTCAACACAGTGTCAACGGCAACAACTTAAAATGGCGGACAGCATCGCAATCCGACTTAAGAATGGTGGATGGTGTTCTCCTTCCTTGGTTCGTAAGTACGAGTTGTCCATAAGTCAGACATTCGTAACTCGGGGTCTACCTGTACTCTGCTAGAATCGCCTGTGACCTTCACTCATGGGAATTGAACAGTGATAACAGGATACATGACCGGGATGAATACAAGGGTAGGGCAGTTGGAAACCAAACAATTCACCAATGCAAATCTAAACACAGTGCTACCAGGCCACGAGGAAATGATATGATTTGGCGATATGAAACGATATGAGTCAGTTGCACCTTTCCTCATTCCCTGGCACGCCCACTGTTGAACTTGAACGCACGCGAGGTCATTACACATGCAAAGTCATTACCCACGCGAGGTCATCAGTCGTCTAAAAGCAGTGATACCCTTGTGCCAGGGATCGCTGGTTGGTGTCAGGTAACCAGCCGCCTCAGGTGGCCGGCGAGAAGTGCCGATGCTACTGGCTCGGAGTGCGGACAGATGGGCGGCACCTCTATTGTTTACCACATTGAAAGTTCATGGGGAACTTGGTGCTAAAATATTTGCAGACGACCTAATTCAGGCTCAGGGTTTCATAAGTAGCAGAGCAGCTACCTCGCTGCGATCTACTGAAAGTCATCCCTCGAGCCAAACTTTTGTCAGCCGATAGATCCTACCTACCTACAAGGGGGGCAGGCTTGCGCCCTGTTGCACTCCTCGCTCGCTCAGTCGATCGCTCTCTCCAGATTGTGACCGCTGCGGCCCCGGCACGGGGACCTCCAGCCCTTACCTTGACCTCTCACTGGTGTGTTGCAATCATTTTATATGTTCATGCGAGGAAAATATGCACTGTGTTTAATATTAAATTCGTTAGATATATACTTCCTATATCAGGAAGTACAGGTGCCTACAACCTAGATATATCAGGAAGTACAGGTGCCTACAACCTGGTCAAAGTACCAAGTCTCAGAAAAACTAAAAACTAGAATAGGAGACTTCCACCATGTGGCAAATTTATAAAATGTGCTAATTATGAATTTTAAAATAATGGTTCATTCCTTTAGCAAGCATTTTGAAATCCATAAAATGTATAATGAGATATAAAAATAAGCTGCTGGCTAATCAGTGCAATTTGTTTATCATTTAATGGACATACCACCCTCTGGGTATCAAGAATTCTTACTTCATTGCTTCTTTTTGCATCTCATTGGTAATTTACTGCTGGTGAACACGAGCCATCTCTTTCACTTACCCTCGAATCAGTGCCTGCTGGAGCTTTTTGCAAGCCACTAGGGTTTCTCCTGTAAACATGTGGCACATGATGACATCCGGGCAGTTGGTCATAAATGAGATAACTGCATCATGTTGGAAAGTTCCATGACGAGAAACTATGCATAATCGTTTCAGTGATGAGCAGTGGCTCAGCGCCTGGAAGAATTGTGCACAGGCTGACAGGTATGGCTGTTCCAGTCTGCAGGAGAAATGAAAAGCAAACAATTAAATCTAAATCTTACAGAAGTATTCTACAGATTTATCAAGTGCTAAGTATAAAAAAAATCTACACTGATCTACCCCACATAAAATTTGGCTAATAATAATGAAAAATAATAAATGTGCATCTTGAGCCATCCATAGTACAGAAACGAAGTACCAACTGACTAAAGAAACCATATTGAGATTCAGAAAAATCTTACATCTCCATCAGTTACCCCAAATTAAATCTTATCCCCAATACCCAAAGTTTTAGCATCTTTGATGGAAATTCATTAGGCAACAGTACTTCAAAATTGCCTCTCCTACTTTATCATCCTGAATCCAAGAGTAAATAGCCATTGAGAATAATCCACAACTGTGTTGCATTGCCTCTGAAATAGTCTGGTAAAACTTACTGAATACCGCAAGACCAACCTCTTGAGCAAGGAAGGGCCTTGCAGGTATACACCTTCTCAGCTTCTGTCAAAATCTTCAGATGATGTTTGGAGAATTCTGGAAGGAGGATGAAACTATGCATGCCTCAGATCTTATAGACCCAGATAAAACATTCATTTTTGTGATCTTGTTTTTAAAGCACTCCCATTATCATAAAATGCTGGTTTTTATTTCAAGAAGATTTAAATACAAGAGTAAAGGCATCATATTGGCAACATGGTAGGACTGCACATGGAATACCATATACAGGTCTGGTCGTGTTACTTGTGGAAGAATACACTTATGACAAAAAGGTATAATATATTGATTTCTGGGGATGAGAGGATTGTCCTATAAGAAGGGATTAAATAGGCAGGATCTAACCTCCACAGTTTCGACAAAAAGACACAATGTCATTGCACTACTCAAAATTCTTAAAGGATTTGACTGGGCAGATGCATTGTTTCCCATGGCTACAATATTAAAAACCAGTGATCATAATTTCAAAACATGTGGTCAGCCATTCAAGACTGAGATGATAAGAAATTGTAACTGTTATAAATCTCTGGATTTCTCGATGCAAGTTGGCTATGGATGCTTAGTCATTAAGACAAAGATCAGCATACTTTGGATGTTAATAGAATCAAGGGGTATGGAGCTAGAATTAGAAAGTGGCACTGAGGTAATTGATAAACCATCAATTTATTGAATTACAAAGCAGGTAAAAGGGGCAGAATGTCCTACTGTTATTTCTACTTTTGGTGTTACGCTGTTATACTTAAGGGAAACTTGTTCTGTTCACCTCATCAGTCCAGTTAATCCATTTCAAAACATACATGGATATGGTTTTGAAGTACTTTACTGTTAAACAGGGATCCAAAGACCATTAACCAGAGCATAGCAGAAGTGCAGTGTAAACATGCACAGTCGTGTGAGGTGCCTCACATACAACATGCTCTGCAATAAAGGTGAAAGGGATGCAATCAGAATCAGGTTGATTATCATTGACATACTTTGTGAAATTTGTTGTTTTGCGGCAGCAATACAGTGGAAAACATAAAATCACAAGTTACAAAAAAAATAAATAAACAGTGTAAAAGTGATGATGGATGTGACCTTAAAAGTTAGAGGGTTCTGGCTTCTGTGGAACTCTTCATTAAATCATTTCCTATAAAGAAAGACCAGAGAAGGAACAATTTTGAAACCATGCCTGCAGTTAGCCTCTTTCACTAAACAGATTCCAAATTCAAAAACCCAAATACTACAAAAACAATAAATTCCAATAACATCCCATCTATTGGAGCCTTGCTCTCCACACCTCTAGCCAAGCTTCGCCAAGCAACTACAACACAAACATTTACCCTACAAAATTGAGACCATTCAGTGGTGCCATGCCCACAATGGTAGTACAAATCCAATCCAAACAATTATTAACTTAACTGCTGCTCTCAACAATCTACAAAGGAAGTAGTTGAAAACGTGGACTCTTTGCTCCATCTGGGATCTCTCAGGATTACTAGATTTGAAATATCACCTACCTTGGTTCAAACACAGGCAAAAACATCTGAATTACAGAGGAGAGCCAAGAGAGACACCCCTTGATATTAAGGCAGCATTGAGCCTAAGTAAAAATGAAGTCAATGTGATTGAAATCATACCGAACATAATGAGAGACATATCAGCTATTGTTCCGTAGATGACCAGTATCCTCAGAAGGCTGCCCATTTAAAATCCAGTCTTGAAACTGGAGCACACAAATCTAGATACACTTTCAAGGAACTGCTGCAATCAACGGTAGGGTTTTAAAACAAAACCCTTTCTCCACTCTTGGATAGAGAAAAGGTTCTACGGCACAATTTTGAAAAGGACCAGTGGACCAATGTTTATTTCTCAAGCAATATCATTAAGAGATTATATAATTTTATCACATTGCTGCTTGTGATAATAGCCTGTGCACAAATTGGCTGCAATGTTTCCCACCACCACCCCCCTCCACAAGTGTGAGTTATTGCTCTTCATTGGAACTTTATGATACACCTAAATAGATATGAAAGATATTACACAAATGCAAGTATTCCCTGTTGGAGAGTCACCTACTCACCTCAGAATATCAATGTACAATTTCCCAAGGACTATATTTTCCTCCAAGAGTCTTTAGTTACTCCAAAGATATTTTCTTCCTCATAACATGAGGAGTGGATATTTCATGAAGCAAGGTCTGCACAAATTCATGCTTAACACATAATATTTGTTTATGCCCCCTAGGTTACTGAAAAGCAACTTAACTCAAACAAGTTAAATCATTCCCTCTTTATGTTCACAGGCTTTGCTGTCATCAAGTCCACTGGCCACCTGACAGGAGGTTGGGGGAGCAGTCGGGGTCAATGCTGCTCCTATTGACCAGTTTAATTAAACTTGGATTATCATCACAATGGCAGCAACAGCAAGTTAGAGACTGAATATACAGTGGCAAGTGACTCCTTACCCAAACTCACCATAGCCTCTCTGTCATCTAAAAGTAAACCTGTTTGAATTATCATAGCACCAACAGCTCAGGAAACTTGCAAATCAACATTCACTATGTCCACCACTATTACACAGTACCTGCTTATGCTCCATTTACAAATTTCAATGCAACTTACAGCTTCTTTGAAAGTACATTTCAAACCTAGCTCCTCAACTATCCTGAAATATAGGGCTCCAAGAGATGTAAGTGATACTCTTCAAATTGGCTATCGGAACTGCTGGCAGTTTCTTCACTACAAATGAGTTAAAATTTCAGAACATCCTACCCAACTGTACTACAGAAAGACTTCACTACACACTCTGCAATAGTTCAAAAAAATGGATAATCATTCTGCCCAGGGAAGTTAAAGAATAAAAATTAACATTGGCTTTGACAAGGCTCACATATGCAAATAGGTATTATGAAACTAGATTTCTTCCAATGTTCCCACACCAACATTGACTCTTCCAGATTTTCCCAGGGCACGTATATCCACTTCTGCTGCCCAAATGTTCACCTGAACTCTCCTATATAACCTTCCCACGTAGTAGTAAACATCATTTAATCTTGTCTCTGGTATCATGGTTGGCATAGATAGTGTTGTTGAAGGGTCTGTGCCTGTGTTGTACGTTCTCCAATTTCCTTGATACAGATAGCGCAATGATAACCTTACAAGTAGTTCAGATACAAACATCTTCATAACAACACTTACACTTACATGATCACACTGTGTGATTCTGGTTTTCCAAAAGCTATTATTTTCATTATCATTGACTCCAATGCACAAATTAAGTCACAGTACTAGCAGCTTTTCTCCAAGTCCTTTCTTCCCTTACTTACAATTCACTTATTTCATTACCAATTGCAGCTACTTTTTAAGAACACGCCTCAAATCTGACTTAATCTGTTGCCATTGTGCTATGCATCCTGGGTTTTAAACTAAGCGAATTGTGCACAATCTGAACATTGGAACGACCGAGAAAGGTACAGAAAAAATTAAATTAGAAAGAGACTTACATAATTACAAGAAAAAAAAACGAAGCCCACAATGACACTGATAACCAAACTCTGAAAACTGTGAAGGATTAGTACAGTGAACACAGTGGAGACCTGAAACAGTAAGAGGATTTTCTTCTCACTCTTCTCCTTGGAACATCACAGAGCAGCTTGTATTGTGCAATGCAAAATCTACTGTTTTTAAATAGAGTCACAGATCACTACGACATAGAAACAGGCCCTTTGGCCCATCTAGTCTGTGCTGACCTACTATTCTACCTAATCCCATTGACCTGCACCTGGACCATAGCCTTCAATACCCTTCTTATCCATGTAACTATCCAACTTTCTTTTAAATGTTGAAATCAAGCCCACATCCACCACTTCCACTGGCAGCTTGTTCCACACTCTCACTACCCTCTAAGTGAAGCTCATGTTCCTCAAATATTTCACCTTTCACCCTTAACCTATGACCTCCAGTTCTAGTCTGATCCAACCTCAGTGGAAAAAGCCAGCTTGCATTTACCCTATCTATACCCCTTATAATTCTGTACAGCTCTATCAAATCTTTAGGACCATATCTAGCTCTGACACCACTATGAAGGAATTATAGATCTGTAATTCCAGATCCCTCTGCTTTTCCACAATCCACAGTGCCCTATCATTCACTGTGGAAATTCTACCCTGGTTTTTCTTCCCAAAATGCAACACTTCACATTTGACTACATTAAATTTCATCTTCCCATTTTTTCAGATGGAAAAATCCAGATCCCACTGCAAGCTTTGATAGCCTTCTTTTCTGTCCACTAAGGCCTTATCTTGATGTTATCGGCAAATCTGCTGATCCAGTTTACCAATTTATCATCCAGATCATTGACATAGATGACAAACAACAATGGTCCCTGCAGCACACCACTAGTAACAGCCCACCTGTCACAACCAACTCACTATCTGTTTTGGCACTCTGGTTCCCATACTCCTGCGACCCTAACTGACCACTCCTTCCACCCCCCCCCCCCCGCCCAAGTACAGCACGAGCAAACCTTCTTGCAAGGATATTAGTCCCCCTCTGGTTTAGGTGTAAATTGCCCCGCTGTACAGGACCCACCTTCCTGAAACAGAGCCCAATTAATTCAAAAATCTGAAGCCCTCTCTCCTGCACCATCTCCTTAACTGCATATTAGATAGTATAATTTTCCTATTTCTGGCCTCACTAGCAAATGGCATGGATACCAATACTGAAATCACAACCCTGGAGGTCTTGTCCTTTACCTTAGCAACTGACTCCTTGAACTAACTTGGTAGGACCTTGTCACCCTTCATACCTTTGTCATCAATATCGACGTGGACTATGACCTCTGCTCACCCTCCTACTTAAACACTCTGTGGACTCAATCTGAGATGTCCCTAACTCCGTCACCTGGAAATAAACATAGCATCTAGGATTCTCATTTTCATCCATAGAACCTCATGTCTGCTCCCCTAACCACTGAGTCCCCTCTCTCAACCCTACCCCATTCCCTTTTAAGCCACAGAGCCAGACTCCTAACCATTGTGGCTTTCCTATGTTAGGTCATCTCACCTCCAAACAGTATCCAAAGCAGTATGCTTGTTATTGAGGGGAACAGCCACAGAGGTACCCTGCAATGGCTGCCACCCTTTTTCCTCTCCTGACAATCATCTGTGTCCTGTGCCTTAGATGTCACTGTCTCCCTGTATCACCTATCAACCCTTCAGCTTTCCAAATGATTCTTGTTTATCCAGTTCCAGATCCAATTCCTTTACACAGCCTGTAAGACTCTGCTGCTGCATGCACATCATGCAGGTGTAGTCATCGGGGACACCAGAGGTCTCCCTTCTTCCCCACATCCCACAAGAGGAGCATTCCACTATCCAACTTGGCATTCCCGCACTGCTCTAATTGTGCAATGAGAATGAAAGGAACTTGCCTGAAATCTATTTACAGCCTCCTGAGCTTCTAGGAGCCAAAGCCTCAACTCCCCACACTAACACTGACCCACTCCAACAATGGCCTCTCTGCTTAAACCTATCTTCTCTTTATTGGCCCTTGCAAGGTGCCTAATTACCCTGCAATCTGTAATGTGCAGAATGTCTCGAATGTCCCTGCTTGCTTCTGCTTAAGTCTGTTATTCAACACAAGATACAATGCTGGATAGAAAACACCTATTACAATTGGGCGTCTCATACACACAAACACAAAAATCATAATTATCTTAACCTTCAAAGAAACCAATCTAAGATGATCTCTTTCTTTCTCTCCCTACTATAACTGGCTACTTCTCCTCCTACATCATCCCATTGGTATACAGTATTTCATATAACAGTGTAACCCAACTGTCCACATTCCCTTTGATGCAGCGAGCGGCACCATGAGTATCAGTTTACAAGTATTTTAATTAAAAAGCTGGTCCAGCTGAAACTGGATCCAGGCCACTATCTGGAATCACCAGCTGCCTGCCCACACTTACCTGGTCCAGATGTGGAGCACCAAGCAAACTCAGCCTCTGCACCCGAGAGGTGAGCAGCGTGGCACAGCAAGATCTCGGGATTTATAGCCAGGGCTCAAACATTCTCCCTCCCTGCACTCCAAAATTAACCTAGATCAGCCTTTCACGGAAGTAAAAGATAGGTGGAATATTATCTGAAATCAAATGACTATGACATGCAGAATATTTTTAAAACTTTAAAATTGCTGTGAATAAATTAAAAGTAATATTAAATGTTTATTAAGCCAGTATGAAATAATTAAAAATTAAGTTGAAATGAAAACAAATTTTTATTTTTTATTTTTTAAACTTACTGTTTTCCTCCTAATCTGCGGTCTAGAAATCTCTTTTCCAGTGAATAGGGACTGACAAGAGGTTAGGTGTGGCAGGTTCAGGATCGGAGAGGCAGCTTCCCCAGCTTTGTTAATCCCGTGCCTGTCAGAACCCTGAATCTGTAGCAGTTGGTTTCCGTGGTAGCAGTTGGGACTGCTGTCAACAGCTTGAATGATTAAACCCATAATTTTCTCTCCCACCTGCACAGCCAACCCCCCCTCCATCCCTGTAACATGATAACAGTGCTTCCAGAATTTTCTTACTGATAGATCAGGTACAAGCAATGGATAGACATGCAAAGACAGCATTTAAATTTCTGTTTGTAAACTTAATTGAGTCACTGAGAGGAGAGAAATGCAAGGCCCGGGAGTACTTAAAAAAGGGAAAACAACAGGGTCAACAAAGAGTGGAGAAGGCATTTTAGGGGCAATATAATGTATAGTGGTGGTTGTTAATGGACGAGCACTTAGTAAACTGAAACTAAAGGATTATCAAAAAACAACATCTATTTCACTCCTTCAGAGAGGGAGAAAGAATATGTGGGTGGGGTGGTTGTGTGGAGAAAATGAGGAAGCAATGACATAACTAAGTAAAGGAAAAATCTTGAGGATGAGGAGAGGGAAAGTGATCAGAACGTGGCAAAGAGAAACCACATTCTGACAAAGACAAGACTGAAACACAACCTAAATGGGGAGAGATTGCAGAAAACGGGCCTTTGGCAATGCTTTCTTCTGCCAGGGAGGAAACAGAGAAAAATAGCAACACATAACAAATAAAACAGACTCTTGCATTATATAAATTAAAAAAGCATGCAGCAGTAGCAGTAAGGCTACAGCCACCTGGTCAGTTAGTTAATAATTTGTGGCAATTAAAACCTACAGATTGTGATGCAAAATTCCCCATAGCCACAACTCTAGTCTGATCACATAAACATTATTTAAATGTGCAGTATAACTTATGTTAATTGGACACCAGATGAATAAGCATTTATTGGGACAAAAATATTACTCCTGGGGGTCCAAGTATGTGAAGTAAAATTAACCTTCAAAATTGAACACAGCAGCACTGAACAAAACTGCTCAAGAGCAGAACAGTTAAGACGCAGTAGGAAAAAAAAGTAACTCCCCCTTTGATTGCAGTCATATCATTTTCCATTCTTTTAACATAAACAGAACATGCCACAAAAATTAGATACGGCTGATGAACAGAGTTTTGAATGCGACCGACATACAAGGAAGACCAAGACATAACGTGTCAAACAATGAATGTAATACATGGGCAGTAACAATAATTCTACATCTAATTTTCCTTCACCCAAATTTTTGACTGAACATGTGGACTGCTGACAGCTAAGGAAGCTTCTGACCTGACCAAAAGATGAACTGGCTTTTTGAAATGATTCATAGGAATGCCTGGGCACTTGGCTACTTGCGGCCTGTTTAGAATTGCTGTAAGCAATTAGTTCACCGATACCTTTTTACGAAAACATAAATATATTCAGCTTTAATGAAATCACCTCCTTTCCCCATAAATTTAAATTCAAATTTAATTTCTTCAGCCACTATAGAAAAGATTTGAACCTAGTTTCTCCAGATTAATCCAAACTTCTGGATCACAAAACCACTATCGTAATGACAACACAATTATATTTTTTATTTACCACAGTGCTACATGTGGGACTTTACATGCATTTTACTGCCACACTTGTCAATGCAGAAAACAACTTAAAATCACAGGCTCTAATATCTTTGCAGCAACCCTAGTATTTAGTAACAATTGTTATGAAAATGGGAGCTCTCCATTTCATACGAAGGATTACAAATTATTTAACAATAAGATATAAAATTCACCCATCATTTCTGTAGTACATCTCCAAATCAGATTTCTGTAAATACACTGTATATGCTCACCTCAAGTCCTTCAACTGTTTGCAGTGTTTCAACATTTCACACAAGGCTGGCATGTAGGCAACATTCCCCAAGAGACCAAGGTTTGCTAGAGACAGCGTCTGCAGCTGCTGACACTTCAATCCTATGGCGATCAGACCTGACCCAGTGACAATGCCAGGAAGCTGAGCTAAAGTTAGAATGCGCAAGTACTGCAATTTTCCAATGAGCATCAATTCTTCATCTCGAATTCGCTGGGCTCGCTCACAGGGTGGTTGCATATTCCTAATGGCAGGCTCATTGCGAGGCACATTAGAGGAAAAACTGGACCCAATCAGTTCAAGCTCTTCTAAAAAGGCAAGGTTTTCTACCAAAGTTCCAAAAACAGTTGAAGGTACATTCAGTAACTGCTGCTCCTGAATATTCTTTGGATAGGTCGGAATGCCAATTCGAACCTTCTTCCCCAGACCCCGCCGCACTGACTGTGTACCCAGAGCAGACACTGTGTGATTTGGCAGCTTATCAACATTTTTGGCACTTTGCACAATGCAGCACACAGGGAGTGATAATGAACGCAACTGTTTCAATCTCGCTAACAGCAGGCACAAGTGTTTACCTGACCCCTCGGGACTGTGGTGGTGAGCTGCAGAAAGATTCAGGTGCTTCAGGTTAGGACAACAGTTTACCAGTGCTTCCACCACATCAAAATCAATATCATCTTTGGCCTTGCGAAAGACAGAGCAGTCTGACAGTAAGCAGTGGACACAGCCACTGAGATTCAAACTAACCAACGACTGAACATTTTTGCCACCATTAATTATTTGATGGCTCAGCTGGCAGCCAGAGAGTATGCAGTGGCTGAAGTTTAAATACACTGGGTTACTCAAGGTAATGGTATGCAGAAGTGAGGAGTGCAGAAGTGATGACCCATTCAACCAAGAACGAGGGAGTTGCAACGCTTCCAGACTGAAGTTTTTGGTCATGCAATCTAGGAAATTTCGCGTGGAGCATCCAGTGTCAACAAATATCCCAGGGACAGACAGGATAAAGGCATGCAGATTCTCAGGAGTCCGAATGCTCAGGACCGACAGGTAAAACCTCCCAACTTCTTGGTTAACGTAGCCTGGCGATAACCTTGCATAGAATACCTTGAGGTTTTGATAGTGGGGGATGTTGCTTTGTCCAACCATCAGCTGGCCCGAGAGCATTTCACCCTCCCGAGTCCGGTCAGGGATTTCAAAGTAAAGCAACAGCCGCTCCAAATTGGTACAACAGGGGACAATGCCGTAGGAAGGGGTGAACAACGTCTGCTTGAGCTCAGTCACTTTGCCAAGAGTTGCCTTACATTCACTGCTAAGCTGGCCAACATCAAATCCTTTGTTGACATCTAAAGCAAGCGAGCGGAGATTCCGTAGTACAGACAGCATCCTAGAGAGTCGCAGCGATGTCATGGGGCATCCCGTCAGATCAAGTTTCAGGATGTTTTTGCACTTTGCCACCAGATCGATGGTTGAGCCAGACAACCAATAGCAGCCACTCAGTTTCAACAACTGAATGTTACTGGCGATTTCTTTCAGTAGTGAGGTCACCTTTGCATCATTTTCCTAGGAAAGAAAAGTAAGAGTTTAGTTTAGTACTGTACTATGAAAACAAGAAATATTTTAAGAAGAAACTCATTTATCACAAAAATCACTATTTCCTTATGGGTCAAGGTAACACTTTGTCAATTTGATTATTGTCTGTGCTGTGTTCCAAACTTCTGCATTCATTTTATCTTAACTACCTCACAAATGCAACTCCTCAGCCATCAAAAAAAAACTTGCCAATAGGTGAAAACTTGGCAACTTCGTTCAAAGGTCATTTATTGTAACAAAGGTTTGTAATTGTATCCAGAAAATCCAAGTTCAGAGCATGGATTATAGTTCAAGCCACTATTGAAAGCACTGCATCTTTGGGTTAGGGAGTAGAAACACAAATAATGGATAAAGAATATTATTTGCATGCCCTGTCAAACAAACAAATGAATTAAAAGCAAGTTTAGGAACACTTAGCCTCTTTAGCCTGCAATGCCATTCAGTAAGATTACAGCTAATTCTGCGTGCTTCTCTGGTTGGCAATCGGTGGTCAGCTGGGCTCGCAATTGTTGATGATATACATTAATGATCCGGAAGAGGAGACCAATTATAGTGTTTCTAAGTTTGCTGATGACACTAAATTGAGTGGAAAAGCAAACTGAGCAGAACACGGAGAGTCTGCAGAGAGATATAGATAGGTTAAGTGAGTGGGCAAGGGTCTGGCAGACAGAGTACAATGTTGGTAAATGCAAGGTCAACCACTTTGGAAGGAAACATGGAAGATCAGATTATCATTTAAATGGTAAGAGACTGCAGCATGCTCCTGTGCAGGACTTGGGAGTGCTTGTGCATGAATCACAAAAGGTTAGTTTGTAGGTGCAGCAGGCTATCAAGAAGGCAAAAGGAATGTTGGCCTTTAGTGCTAAAGGGATTGAATTTAAGAGAGGGGAGGTTATGCTACAACTGTACAGGGTACTGGTGAGGCTGCATCTGGAGTACCACGTGCGGATCTGATCTCCTTACTTGAGGAAGAATATACTGGCTTTGGAGGTGATGCAGAGGAGGTTCACCAGGTTAATTCCAGAGATGAGGGGGTTAGACTATGAGTAACCTGGGACAGTACTCACTGGAATTCAGAAGGATGAGAGAAGATCTTATAGAAATATATAAAATTATGAAAGGGATAGATAGAGGCAGGAAAGTTGTTTCCACTGGTAGGTGAGGTTAGAACTAAGGGATATAGTCTCAAGATTCGGGGGAGTAAATCTAGGACAGAGATGTGAAGGAACTTCTTTTCCCAAAGAGTGTTGAACCTGTGCAATTTTCTGTCCAATGAAGCAGTGGAGGCTACCTCAGTACATATATTTAAGACAAGGTTGGATAGATTTTTGCATAGGGGAATTAAGGGTTATGAGGAAAAGGCACATAGGTGGAGGTGAGTCCATGGTCAGATATCTTACTGAATGGCGGAGCAGGCTCGACGGGCCAGATGATCTACTCCTGCTCTCTTTTCTTATGTAAACTCAACTGTTAATTCCTATCAACCCATAATAAGCTCTTGTTAATAAGGGATCTATCTGCCTGTTCTTTAAAAATACTCACTGCTGCCAATGCCTTTGAGGGACAAAATAAAAAGCTCTTGACGTCAGCACTTCAGAGAATTTATCCTAGGCCAAAACACTTAATGCAATCATGAAGATGGCACGCCAGCAGCTCTATCTCATTACGTATTTGAGGAGATTGGGTATGTCACCACTCTTGCAAACTTCTACAGGTGTATGATGGAGCACAGTCTGACAGGTTGCATCACATGTTCCAATGCACAGAATTACAAGAGGCTCCATCAAGGACATCAAGGACAAGAAGATACAAACCTTCTGCCATCAAGGACATCTTCAAGAGGCAGTGCCTCAAGACAGCAATATCCATCACTAGAGACCTTCACCAACTGAGCAATGCCCCCCTCATGTTCCTACCATTAGGTAGGTGGTATAAGAGCCTAAAGACCCACATTCATTTACTTAGGAACAGCTTCTTCCCCTCTGCCATCAGATTTCTGAATAGTCCATAAACTGATGAACATTACCTTCTTATTTCTCTTCTTTTTCATTTATCTTGCAATTTATTGTAATTAAGAAAATGAATCTCAGGCTTGTAAATGGTGACATACATGTATTTTGATAATAAATTTACTTTGAACTTTAATATTTATCTTTGCAAAAAAAAGAGCATTCAGTCTGTCTTAAATGGCAACCTCTTATTTTTAAAGAGACACCTAGTTTCAGATTCTACCATAACAGAAATATCTTTTTTGAATTCTCCTCACCAAAACTGCTTAGGATCTTAAATATTTCAATCAATTCCCTCAATTTTGCTCCCCAGCCCCAATACTCACTCTCCTAAGCAGATTCAGGCTTGGATTGTCCGATGTTTCCTCATTACACAAGGATAAGGAGGATTCAGACATCTGAATCCCAGCAGATTAATTTTGGTTTAAGGCCCACACATAGACACAGATGCAACAGAACACATACTTAGTGACGTGTGCACAGTTGTTCATCACTGTGAGATGGCAACTGAATTTTCTGAAGCTTTCCCACAAATATAGTCTACAAAGACAACTGAAAACATAACTTTCAATGCCATATTCTAGGATTCATTGCAAATAGTTATTCATTCTGACAAAATTCAAAAGCACCAATAATAGCACTTCCATTTTCCAGGCTTGCAAAGGTCACAAACAATATGTAATCATTATCTTTGCCTGCACCATTCACAGCCATAGGCAAGTACAATAATGCAAAATACAGTAACAAACATTGGGATAACAGAGGGTATTTTATATTCACATTTTTGATGATTAGCTTTGAATAAATGGAACTATTGCAAGAGATCTATCCAGTTAAACAGAATAGACAAAATCCTCCGTTCCTGCATTAAGTAAGAAAGCAACAGAATAGAATTGGTGTTACTACATAAATATTAGTTCTCAATGTTAATCTTCAAGTTCATATTAACAAGATCACTTCCAAGCCTTTGACCTTGGTAGAAAAGATAGCCAGCATGTTTCGTTAAGATTGGAAGTGATGAGTGGATAGACGATGACCCCAAAGAGAAAGTGAGCAAAATCACAAACTGGATGATCTGCCCCTGCTGTCATTAAGCGCTTTGGAGGAGGACACAAAACAAGGAGACGTTATCATAGCTCAGATAAATGAAGATGTAGAATAAGTTTAGATGAGCAAGGAAAGAATTTACAGGTGCATCACCAGCAGGGCAGCCACACTGAGGGATAGCAAGAAAAGTAAAGGTGGAGCTGCAAGAAAGCTCTATCAACTACTGTGGGCAACTTAGCCTTGATAAAAATCATACAAATCAAAGTGGCAAAGGTAGCCTAAAGAATATATTCAGGACAGTTCCTTTGAAGAATATGCTCTGGAATCATCCAGGGAACAGGCCATTTTATAGGCAATGACATGGATTATTGACTTCAGAATAAACGATCATCTGGGTAAGAGTGATCACAACATGATGGAACTGCATATTCACTTTGAAAGTGAAGAACTTAGGACTGAAACTTGCGTCTTGACCTTTAATAAAAGCAGCTTCCCAGGTACAAAGGCAGAGTCAGCTAAAGTGGTCTGAGAAGATAAATTAACAGATAAGAGTGCAGATAAGTAGTGGCATTATCATTGAGATATTTCAGTTTTGAATAAATATATATTCCATTGAGAAATAAAGATTAAAAGAGGAGCAATCCATCTACAGCTATCGAAGGATAGTGTCAGATTGAAAGGAACAGCAAATAATATTACAAAGATTAGTGGCAATTCAGAAAATTGGGAAAAATATTAGAGCTCAGCAAAGGATAACTAAAAGGAGAAAATCAATGATAAGTCTAAAGTACCAAGAAATATAAAATCCAACAATAAGAGCTACTACAAATACATAAAAGAAAGCAGCTTTGCAGGATGAGATAAGGGAATTAATAATGGGAAAGAGAAAGGGCAAGACCTTGAACATATACTTTGAATCTGTTTAACTAGAAGATTAAAAGCAATACAATAAAAGTGGAAAATCGAGGGAAGAAAGGAAGTGGAAGCAAACAGAATAAAGGCCAAACCAGAAAAGAAGTATTCAAACAGACCTAAAGGCTGAGAAGAGCTCCAGAACCAATAGCCTGCATCCCAGGGTACAAAAAGAGAAAGATCAATGCAAATAGTTCTGACTCTGTAAAATTCTCTAGATTCTGGATGTGAAGAAAATTTAAACAATAAATTTAATTCAAGAAATGAAAGAAACAGAAAGCAGTAAACTAAAGGTCAGTCAGCCTCACATCTGTCATTGAGAAAATGCTAAATCCATCATTTAAAGCAGGTCATTGTTAGACCCTCCCTGGGTTATGATCACCCAGACATACAAACAAACTCCCATAATTATTATTAAATTCCAATGAGAACTAGTCAAAGAATCATAAACACAAGAAATTCTGCAGATGCTGGAAATCTAAGGCAACACACAAACTGCTGGAGGAACTCAGCAGGTCAGGCAGCATCTACGGAAATGGATGAAGAATCAACGTTTCCAACTGAGGCCCTTTGTCAGGACTGGAAAGGAAGGGGGAAGACAACTGGAAAAAAAGGTGGGAGAAAGGGAAGAAGGATAGCTGGAAGGTGATAGATGAAGTCAGGTGGGTAGGAAAGATTAAGGGCTGGAGAGGAAGAATACTGATCGGAGACAAGAGGAGACCGCAGGAGAAAGGCAATGAGGAGGGAACCCAAGGGGAGGTGAAAAGAGGTTAAAGGGCCAGAGTGGAAAATAGAAGAAGAGGGGAGTGGGAAGGGAAACTGATTTTTTACTGGGAAAAAAAATCTACATTCATGTCATCAGGTTAGAAACTGCCTAGACAGAATATAATGTGTTGCTCCTCCACCCTGAGTGTGGCTTTATCATGGCACAATAGGAGGCCATGGACTGACATGGCAGAATGGAAATCCGAATTAAAATGCTTGACCATTGGAAAGTTCTGCTTTTGGTGGAGGTGCTTGAAAAAGCGGTCCTCCAATTTAGAACAGGTCTCACCAATGTAGAGGAAGCCACATCAGACACAATAGACAACCCTAGCAGAATCACAGGTGAAGTGTTGCCATACCTGGAAGCACTGTTTGGGGCCCTGAATGGAGGTGAAAGAAAAGGTGAATGGGCAGGTGTAGCACTTTGGCCACATGCAGGGATAAGAGCCAGGAGGGAGATAAGTGGGGAGGGGTGAATGGACAAGGGAACCATGGAGGGACCGATCCCTGAAGAAAGCAGATAGGTTTAATATCTACTATTCGTGATAAGTTAGTAATCTTGAGGCATGCCCCCTTCGATAAAATTAGAACTGCCTGGGAGCATGATTTAAGTATTTCTTTATCGATTCAATTCTTAAGTCTGTTAACTCAACCTCTTCATGTGCTTGCCACTGCCTTTTGCAGTTTAAGGTTGTACATGGGGCTCATAAGTCTAAAACTAAATTATCGCAGTTTTATCCTGACATTAGTCCCGTTTGTGACAAGTGTAAAGGGGGCGAGGCTTCTCTTATTCATATGTACTGGGCTTGTCCTAGTCTAGAGAAATTCTGGAGAGAAGTTTTTTTAAAACTTTATCCCATATTCTTAATTGTCACTCAGAACCTAACCCTCTGATTGCTCTTTTTGGCATCTTGGGTGAAGTAGACGTGCATTTGAGTCCGACTGAACGTCGAACATTATCTTTTGCCTCTCTTTTGGCTTGACAGTTGGTTCTTCTCAGGTGGAGAGATGTTGCCCCACCCACCCATACTCAATGGCTTAGTGATATTATGTCCTGTTTTGACCTTGAAAAGATTCATTATTCACTTCTCAATTCAGACATAAAGTTTCATAAGGTGTGGGGACCTTTTCTTGAATACTTTCGTAACTCCTCTTTAGATAAAGTTTACCCTTTTTTTGCACTATAATCCCTTACTTTCAGATTATTTTGTAAGTTTTATGGTTTTTTTTAATGTGAATTACATTATAGTTTCGGTAGTAGGCTTTATATTTTCTTTTTTTTTAATGTAACTCTTTTTTTATTACAGCTCTGTGGGGTTGAACGCTCCGATTAATTTTTCTTTTACACATTGAAGTGGTTGGCCTGAAGTTTTGTAGTGGGAGGCTAGGGAGGATACTAACTTTATATGATATTATTTTGGGTGCTTTTGCCTTATTATTATGAATTATATATTAGACATTTGTTTTACACTGTTTAAATTTCCATTTTGTTATTGGGTTTTTTTGTAGTTGTAGAAACTCAAAAAAATTAATAAAAAAAGAAAGCAGATAGGTGGGGGAGAAGGTAAAGATAAGTTTGGTGGTAGGATCCCTTTGGAGACGTTGGACATTGCGGAGGATGATGTGTTGGATGCAAAGGCTCGTGGAGTGATAGGTAAAGAAAAGATGAACTCTATCACTGTTAAGGCGGCGAGAAGATGGGGTGAGCATGGATGTTTGGGAAATGGAAAGATTTGTGGGTGAGGGCAGCAGCAATGGTGGAGGAAGGGAAACCCCGTTCTTTGAAGGAGGATATCTGTGATGTCCTAGAAAGTCGCATTGTGGTAACAGATGCAGAGGAAACAAAGGAACTGAGAAAAGGAAATAGCATTTTTACAGGAGACAGGGTGGGAAGAGGTATAGTTAAGATACCCCTAGGAATCAGTAGGTTTATAAAATATATCAGTTGACAGCTTCTCCTGAGATGGAGACAGAGGTGTCAAATAAGGGGAGGGAGGTGTCAGAAATGGACCAAGTGAATTTAAGGGCAGGGTGGAAGATGGAGGCAAAGTTGTTTAAATTGATCAGCTCATCATGGGTGCATGAAGCAACACCAATGCAGTCATTAACATAGTGGAGGAAGAGTTGGAGATCATTATCAGTGAACGCTTGGAACATGGACTGTTTTAGGAAAGGGCAGGCATGGCTGAGGCCTACGCACATGCCCATGGCTACCTCGTGAGTCTAGAAAATGTGGGAAGAGCTGAAGAAAAAATTGTTAAGGGTGAGGACCAGTTCTGGCAGATGGAGGTGGGTGGTGGTGGAGGGGAACTGGCTGGTTCTTTGATTGAGAAAGAAGCAGAGAGCTTTGAAAAAAGTATACATGTGACCTCCTCACAATAACTGGATACCATTTTTGGTAAGGCTTTTTAGTTAGGAGAGTTGCTTTGGAAATTGACAAGCAATCACTTCCACTAATATTTGTGCAAGGATGCTCTATTAAACAACATAACATCACTTATAACCATATAACAATCACAGCACAGAAACAGGCCATTCCGGCCCTCCTTTTTATACTTCAAGCCCATCAAAAAGAATTTCAGGATGTACAGTGGCATGCAAAAGTTTGGGCACCCCAAGAGATTTGAGCTCTCAGGTAACCTTTACCAAGGTCTCAGACCTTAATTGGCTTGTTAGAGCTATGGCTTGTTCACAGTCATCGTTAGGAAAGGCCAGGTGATGCAAATTCAAAGCTTTATAAATACCCTGACTCCTCAAACCTTGTCCCAACAATCAGCTGCCTAGAACTCCGAAAATTAAAATAAATGATGCCCACAAAGCAGGAGAAGGCTATAAGAAGATAGTTTTCAGGTAGCCGTTTCCTCAGTTTGAAATGTAATTAAGAAATGGCAGTTAACAGGAATGGTGGAGGTCAAGTTGAGGTCTGGAAGACCAAGAAAACTTTCCGAGAGAACTGCTCGTAGGATTGTTAGAGAGGCAAATCAAAACCACCGTTTGACTGCAAAAGACCTTCAGGAAGATTTAGCAGACTCTGGAGTGGTAGTGCACTGTTCTACTGTGCAGCAACACCTGCACAAATATGACCTTCATGGAAGAGTCATCAGAAGAAAACCTTTCCTGCATCCTCACCATAAAATTCAGCATCAGAAGTTTGCAAAGGAACATCTAAACAAGCCTGATGCATTTTGGAACAAATCCTGTGGACTGATGAAGTTAAAATAGAACTTTTTGGCTGCAATGAGCAAAGGTATGTTTGGAGAAAAAAGGGTGCAGAATTTCATGAAAAGAACACCTCTCCAACTGTTAAGCAAGGGGGGTGGATCGATCATGCTTTGGGCTTGTGTTGCAGCCAGTGGCACAGGGAACATTTCACTGGTAGAGCGAAGAATGAATTCAATTAAATACCAGCAAATTCTGGAAGCAAACATCACACCATCTGTAAAAAAGCTGAAGATGAAAAGAGGATAGCTTCTACAACAGGATAATGATCCTAAACACACCTCAAAATCCACAATGGACTACCTCAAGAGGCACAAGCTGAAGGTTTTGCCATGGCCCTCACAGTCCTCCGACCTAAACATCATTGAAAATCTGTGGATAGACCTCAAAAGAGCAGTGCATGCAATACGGCCCAAGAATCTCACAGAACTAGCCTTTTGCAAGGAAGAATGGGTGAAAATCCCCCAATAAAGAACTGAAAGACTCTTAGCTGGCTACAGAAAGCATTTATGAGCTGTGATACTTGCCAAAGGGGGTGCTACTAAGTACTGACCATGCAGGATGCCCAAACTTTTGCTTCGGGCCCTTTTCCTTTTTTTGTTATTTTGAAACTGTAAAATAAAGTAATTTTGCTTAAAATATTAAAGAAATGTGTCATCTTTAACTTTATGCCTTTTGGAAATCAGGTAATCTTTTACTCACTTAGCTATTCACAGTAACAGAAATTTTGACCGGGGTGCCCAAACTTCTGCATGCCACTGTATATTGTATACATTTCTCTGACATTAAATGTACCCATTAACCTATTGAAACTGAGCATGGGGCATTCCAATTCTGTACCCCTGTAATGTGAATTAGCTCTCATCAACAGCATTCATATCCAAAGAGACATGGTTTCCATATTAAGTGATGTTGTGCATTTTCAGATTTATTAACAATATCAACCTATCGATGTCAATAAAAATGGAGCCCGTTCTTAGCTTGGAGGTGGCCTGTAAATATCAAGGTGCCTCTTAAATGTCGTTTAAAAAAAATGTCATTACTGTTTCTGCCTCTACCACCTCACCTGAATCTCCTCTGGCAGATTATTTCAAATACCAATTACTCTTTGTGTTAAACATTTATCCCTCAGATTCCCTTTAAAGCACCTCTCTTCCACCTTAACCCTTGGACCACTAATTTGAGACACAGCAATCATGGGAAACAGATGGCCATCAACCTTATCAATTACATCTATCATTTTATATACCTCCATCATGTCGCCTCTTAGCCGACTTCACTCCAGGGAAACAGACCCACCCAACCAATCTCTCCTAATATCACAAGTCCTCTAATCAAGTGCCAGTTTATTGCCATCTAACTGTACATATATACAGTCAAACAATGTTCTTCTGCTGTTCCAGGCAACATCCTTGTGAATCTTTTCTGTACTCGCTCTGTCTGATCATGTCCTTCTTATAGTGTGGTCTGCTAAACTCACCATGGATTCCATGTTCTCTAACCTTCCACATCATACAGAAACTTGTCAAAAGCCTTACTAAAGCCACAACATCTACCACCCTAACCTCAATTTTCTTGGTCACCTCTTAAAAAAAAACTCAATCAAATTCATGAGACACAATTCCCCTTGCACAAAGCCACATTAATTATTCTTAATCAGTCCTCGTCTTTCCAAATGCAAATGGATCCCATCCCTAACTATTGCAGTAACTTTTCCCACCAGAGAGGCAAGGCTCACTGGCCTGCAGTTTCCTTGCTTCTGTACAGCCATTCCACCAGACAGGCTGGGAGGGCAGCTGCTCCCCCTATCCTAGGTAATTGATAAGCCCAGTCCTCCTAACCCTCAATGGGGCAGGTACTTTCTGTCCCTGTAAACTGATAACCCTACACTCCTGACTTCATCCCCTACCCCTCCCTAAGGTAGGGTAAAGAATCAGGAATTCATTTTCCCCATTCACGACCATATTATTAATACTACAATCATGTTAGCTAGTAACACTTTCCCAAAATCATAAAAAGCTTGATGCACCTCATCATCCAAGTGTCCAGACTTGTATGCATAATTTTATACTATCCATTGTGCTTACAAATGAGTTGCAAGGTTAGCAAAAGATTTTTGTTTAAAAAGCACATTCAATTTAAACAGCATATTGTTGGTTACTATGATTTAGGTATCACAAGCAAAATTGGCAATTAATTGGAACTGTTTGGTGGATTTTAAAGTCAACTGCAATGAAACAATATTACATAAGACAAATTTTAGATTTTTATAATTAACAATTCAAAATAAAGAATAATAGGCAATATTTTTGATGTTGCCTAGATAGAGAAGCAGGTACAATATAGAAACGTAGAAGGAAAAAATTGTAGGTTTTTAAAAATCAAAATGAAGGACCTCAACATGATCTCGACAGCACAACTGACCTTGACCTTAAAATCCTTGAAATAAACAATGAAAACAAGTGTCCAACCTCAAACCCCCCCCCCTCCCAAGTAATTGTTTTCCTGAATGTGAAATATGGACATTAAGTACAGTAATTGGTTTTTCTTCAGATCATTCCAATTTTTGTATTAAAATTAGATTATCCAACAGCATGAAAAGCAAACAAGGTGAAGTTAACTTCTGACAAGAAGTTGCAATTAGTTAGTAACTACTTTTCCTCCACAGGAGGAAGGGCTTGTCAGACCAACAAGCACTTCCAGCATCTGCTCTTTGCATTTCAGAGAACCTCATCACAGTCATTACCCCCAGTCACAATCTGTTAATTTCCTCACACTGGCAGCACCAAGTTCCATGTCACAACTACTTCACTTAATTTCTACACTGACTCCTACCTGTCCAAATATTAGCCTACTAATCAGGAATAGAAAAATAGAAATACTTTTCAACTATTTTCATTTCCAAAGCTATCTTTTTTGGTTCCTAATTTACCTCGACAAAGAAACACACTTGACCTAAAAAGTTCATTTTATTTCTCCTTCCACAGATGCTGCCTGACCTGCTGAGTGCTCAGTGTTTTCTGTTTTTACTTTAGGTTCCCAATATCTACAGTTCTTTCGTTCTCATCTCCCTTCGTTATGCTGACATTTTCATTGAGCAACATCAGACTCTTTGCCACGGTAAGCATCAGCACACCTTAGCATCAAAATCGGCCAATTTGAACCTCTGTGTGGTTCTCTTAATTTACCTGTTGTCAAAACAACCATCCTTGTTTTTGTGTTGCCCACACTTGATTATTACAGCTTTCTGGCTGACTTGCTTCATTCTTCTCATCCAACACTTGGGGACCAATGTTCCATTGTCTCTGCCCTAATTACATTTTCCTATTCACACTTCGCCCTGCTGCCTCTGACCTGAATTGCTTCTGTAAACAATGCCACACTATTTAAATTCCTATTGTCTTGTCTAAAGCTTAGTCACACCCATCCCCATGTCTATATTCTCCTGGCTATAACCCTCCAAGATACCAATGCTCCTCTGTTTATCTTTAGATGTCGTAACTCACCAATGCCACATATGCCATCAGCTGCCAAGACCCTCAACTCAGAAAATCCCTCGCTAAACCCTTTGGTCTTTTCCCCCCCCTATTCTCTGTAAGCATCTAAAAATCTAATTTACTTATACAACTTTTGCCAATTGTCGTAAAATAATTATTATGTAGACAAATATCAGATTTTGTGTAATCACCCCCGAAACAAAAACACTTGGACTATTTTCCTGATTTAAAGCAGTTGTTAGAATGTAATAGCTAGAATTGCATTACTGGTGCCACAGGGTTCTAATTATGTCGCAGTGAACCGTGATCCCAGCCTGGTAAGGACGAGTGTTTACCTGGTACTCTTTGTGCAGAGAGATATAGTTGACCAGGCTCTTATCCACACAGAGGGCCGCTAACTTTCTGCACACTTTCCTGACATTCAACAGCAGGTCACAGCTGGGCACGAAACCCAGTATGTTCAGTAGGATCTCGTCCGAAAACTCGGTCAGGTTAAGGGATCCTCCTGGCTTCTGCTCGGGCTCTTGTCCCTGCTCTGTCGGTTTCTGCCTTTGCTCTGGGTCCGGGTCCGGATCCGGATCCAGGTGCAACTCCAGATCTAGCTCCAAATCCTGCTCCGGGTCCTCCCCGCTCTCCATCACCCTTCAACACTCACTCTGCACCTGCAGGCCGGGGATGGGCGACCTCCCCCAGCCAAGCAAATGTTCAAAAACAACAAATTATGCTTGCTTATATTTTAGAACGGCTTTGGAAATAACACCCACAATAGCGTCGGGTGCACTGTCCCGGCACGGAGAAACTAACGGCGTCGCTCCGGAACTTGATGGGCGCCCACGCAGCCCTGTTTCCGGTGAACGCAGCCCGGCCGAGCGCGGAGACAGCGCCGCCGTCCGAGGCTGTTCAGCCCGTCTCCTTGAACCGAGGCCGCAGCGCCGCCCTTCCTTCGACAGCCCTCCCTCCCTCCCTCTTGTGAGGCGCAGAGTAAATTACGAAAGCCTGCAAAATAATAAAGGAGCGCACTCATCAGCCCAGGTTAGAGATATATTCCACTCTTATGTAGGAATTTGTTTCACTGAATTAAAAGTATACCTGCGATATGGCTTCGTCTCCGACTGAGGATGGACTCCAGTCTGTGAGATGTCCAACAATCATGCCATCTGTTAGGAACCATGTGTCACCTTATCGGTGTCAGGTAGTCCCGTTGCCCGATTCACTTTCATAGAATACTAAAGCACAGTAAATGAACATCCAGCCTTTCGTGCTAAAGCTGGTCATACTCAATTCAACCTGTGAATATTTGCATTTGAAGTTTCTATCGAAGTTATTTCCAGCATACTATCTCAAATTCAAATAAATTTATTATAAAAGTCACCACACACAACCCTGAGATTCATTTTCTTGTGGGCTGCCGCAGTAAGTACAAGAAACACAAAAGAATCCGTGAAAGACCTCACCCAATACGATGGACTACAACCAACGTGCAAAAAGATAATCAACCATGCAAATACAAAAAAAAAGAATTGATTAATTAACAAACATACAAATAAGCAAGCAATAAATACCAACAGCATGAGATGAGGAATCCTTGAAAGTGAATCAATAGATTGTGGAACAATTCAGTGATGGGGTGAGTGAAGTTATCCCCTCTGGTTCAAGAGCCTGATGGTTGAGGGGTAATAACTATTCCTGAACCTGGTGGTGTGGGTCCTGAGGCTTCTGTATGTCTTCCTGATGGCAGCAATGAGAAGAGAGCATAGTCTGGACAGTGGGTTCTTTGATGATGGTTGCTGCTTTCTTGCAACAGTACTCTGTATACTTGTGCTCCGTGGTGTGGAGAGTTTTACCCACCATGGACTGGGCCATATCCACAACTTTTTGTCAGCTTTCTCTACCAGGCTATTTGTGTTTCCAAACCAAGCCATGATGCAACCAGTCAATATACTCTCCACTACACATCTATAGAAGTTTGGCAAAGTTTTAGAAGACATGCTGAATCTTTGCAAACTTCTGAGGAAGTAGAGGTGCTGCCATGCTTTCTTCATAAGATCACTTATGTGCTGGATCCAGGACAGATCCCCTGAAATGATAACACAGGGATCTGAAGTTGCTGACCCTTAGTACCTCCGATTCCCCCAATGAGGACTTCCAGTTTCCTCCTTCTGATCCTTGGTTTTGCTGACATTGAGTGAGAGGTTGTCCTGGCACCGCTCAGCCAGATTTTCAGTCTCCCTTCTTTATGCTGATTCGACACCATCTTTGACTTAGTCAATGGATTCCAAGATCATAACAACCATTAAAGTTAAAAGGGTCAAACGCAAGCTCCACTACAGACACCCAGTCTGGGAATGAGTGCTGAGTACTGTTAGAATTAACAACTCATAATTGCAGTGTTAAACTTAAGTTCCATCTGTCCATTCAGATTTTTATAAAAGCATTAGTTTAAAAAAGCATGAGAGATTCTCTCCAGTATTATGTCCAAAATTTATCCCTCAAGCTATGTCACTATTATTGGGTTGTTTTTCAGAAGATTATGTTATGTGCAATTGACTGCAGTATTTCTACATTACAGCATTGTATTCCACTGACATTAAATTGCATTTTGTGTGTCTAGTGGATGTGAAAAATGCTATATAAATGATAGGCCAATCCATTTTACTTTATCAGGATCTTTGACTTGTACCAAAATTGAAATCTGCAATTTTCCTAATGGCAATGCTGAATGACCTACTAGGGACGATCCATAACGCCACAGTCAAGTGGTGGTGCGTTAAATGAGTTCAGACAAGGTGGTGGTAGGAGAACTTCCATGAATATCTGTATTATGTGTCAGGAGGTCAGAGTTCCTTCTCATTATCATTGATATTTTTTAACGGTCTCCAACTTTTGTATTTAAAACAAAATATTCTTATTTGTGTCTGCAAGATTTCTTGATTTCTGAACAGGTATTGATTTTTTTTCCGGTGAGAGTTAAGTATAATAACGTCGCTAATGTCCGCAGAGCCGAACTTTAAAGACTGTGTCACAGCGCCACCTACAGGTGTCAGAGAAAATACAAACACTTTCACCAAGAAACAAAACTGGGAAATCAGAAATATAAATATAGTTATGTGTTTATATAAATATATAGTTACATAAATATAGTTATAAAACTGGGAAAAAGAAATATAAATAATGCTGGGAATACTGAGCAGATAGTGTTTCAGCTGTCTGATCGTTCATCAAAACTATCATACTAGAATTGTCCATAGGATTATAGATTGGCATTGAAAGTTTAAAATTGAATTGTGAGAGAATGTTTTAGTTATGATTAGATGTTTTATCTATTGTTCATGGATCAATAGCTTTTCTTGAATGCTAAGTATTCAACTGTTGTTGGGCATCATATATGTATATCTTATGGTATAAATATTTACATACTTCATATGGTTAGAATTTAAACAGTTCTGTTCTCTGTATTTTAAGTCATTCAATCTCTTTCAAATCTGGAATTTCATTATAAAATATCACTTGTTACGCATTCCTATGCCATCTCTTCCCCAATGCCCATCAAGTGACAACTCACACATTTTTTCAATACTTGAATTTTAAAATTAATGTTCAACTCCATATAAGCATAATGAAATTGAACTTCCAGTTTTACTTTGACTTTGATTAATTACTGATTTTCCTTGCCAACAAAGTATTACAAAGTATTTCTCCAAAATATCCAGAGAATTATACTAAGTTGGGAGACATTTCACAAAAACTAGTCATATAGTGGCTGAAATAGCCATACTCCCATTAGCTTACCCTATAAGCAATATGACAGACTCCTTCATCAAAGGTCTAGATAAATCCATCAAAAGGGGCAGATAGTGGTATAAAGGCAGGAGGATGTCATTAATGGATGTATATCTCTGCTTCTTAGACCATAAGATCATAAGAGATAGGAGCAGAATTAGGCCATTTAGCCCATCGAGTCTGCTCCACCGTTCCATCATGGCTGATCTTGGATCCCACTCTACCCCTTCTTGCCATATCCTTTGATTCCCCTGACCGATCAGGAAACTATCAACTTCCACCTTAAATATGCACACAGACTTGGCCTCTACCACAGTCTGTGGCAGTGCATTCCACATATTTACTACTCTCTGGCTAAAAAAATTCCTCCTTACCCTTGCTGTGAAGTGTCACCACTCAATTTTGAGGCTGGACACCCTACCATAGGAAACATCCTCTCCACATCCACCCTATCTAGTCTTTTCAACATTCGGTAGGTTTCAATGAGATCCACCGCCCGCCTCCCCCCCCCCCCCCCCACCAATATTCTTCTAAATACCAGTGAGTACAGGCCCAAAGCTGCCAAATGCTTCTGAAATGTTAATCCCTTCACTCTCCGAATCATCATCATGAACCTCCGCTGAACACCCTCCAATGACAACACATCCTTTCTGAGTTACGGGGCCCAAAACTGTTGACAATACTCTAAGTCTGGCCTGACTAGTGTCTTACAAAGGCTCAGTATTATCTCCTTTTTTACATTCTATTCCCCTTGAAATGAATGCCAACATTGCATTGGCCTTCTCTACCACAGACTCAACCTGCAAATTAATCTTCTGGGCTCTACTCTCTATATACACCTGATTGTGTGACCAGGCATAGCTCAAATACCATCTATAAATTTGCTGACAACACAACCATTGTTGGTAGAATCTCAGGTGGTGATGAGAAGGCGTACAGGAGTGAGATATGCCAACTAGTGGAGTCGTGCCGCAGCAACAACCTGGCACTCAACATCAGTAAGGCGAAAGAGCTGATTGTGGACTTCAGGAAGGGTAAGACGAAGGAACACATGCCATCAGAAGTGGAGAGAGTGAGCAGCTTCAATTTCCTGGGTGTCAAGATCTCTGAGGATCTAACCTGGTCCCAACATATCGATGTAGTTATGAAGAAGGCAAGACAGTAGCTATACATTATTAGGAGTTTGAAGAGATCTGGCATGTTAACAAATACACTCAAAAACTTCTATAGTTGTACTGTGGAAAGCAATTCAATATATGTAATTGATTTACTTTTTTATTTATTATTATTTTAATCTTATTTTTTTTTCTCTCTGCTAAATTACATATTGCATTGAACTGCTGCTGCTAAGTTAACAAATGTCACGTCACTTGCTGGTGATAATAAACCTGATTCTGATTCTGATTCTTGCACGAGGACTCCTAAGTCCCTTTGCACCTCTGACATTTGAACTTTCTCCCTATTTAGATAATAGTTCGCACTATTGTTCTTTTTACCAAAATGCATTATCGTATATTTCCCCACTGTATTCCATCTGCCACTTTTTAACCTGTTATTCCAATTTGTCTAAGTTCTGCTGCAATCGCATTGCTTCCTCAGCACTATCTACCCCTCCACCTACCTTCATATCATCTGCAGATCTGCAAGTCTCTTCCCAAGATCCCCACCATCACAGAAGCCAGTTCCATGTGGTATCAAGAAATAGTTGAGCTCAGTGTCATTTTATGTGATCTAGTCCAGATTCAAAGGCTATTGTACTAGATAATGTGTCAATTGTACACTGACAACTTGTACTCCAAAATTATCTGCAATCTAATACAGTTGTTACAGCACAGTTAGACTCAACAATGTGGAAAATTGCCCAGGTATACCTATTTACAAAAAGCAGGACAATACCAAACAGGCATAATTACCACTTATCACTCTACTCTCAGTCATTAGCAAAGTAACAGAATGTGTCACTGACAGTGCTCTCAAGTTGCACTTACAAATGATCTAGCTGCTGGTGCCACATTGGCACAACTACTAGAGCTGCTGCCTCAAAGCACCAGAGACCCAGGTTCAATACTGACCTTGTTTGTTGTTTGTGTGCAGTTTGCATGTTATCCCTGTGCAACGCAACACAAAATGCTGGAGGAACTCAACTGGTCAGGCAGCATAATGGAAATGAATAAATAATCAACGTTTCAGGCCAACACCCTTCATCAGGACCTTCAAGACCTGTAGCATCATCAGGTTTCCAGCATCTGCAGCACCTCTTGTGTTTCTGTTATCCCTGTGACTGCTTTGATTTCCTCCGTGCGTTCCAGTTTCCTCTCTGTGTGGTTGAAGAATTAGTGCAGAGGGCAGGGTTTAAGATTTCTGGATCATTGGGATCTCTTCTGAGGAAGGTATGACGTGTACAAAAAGGATGGGGACCAATGTCCATGTGGGCAGGTTTACTAGAGCTGTTGGGGAGGGTTTAAATTAATTTGGCAGGGGGGTGGGAACTTGAGTGTAATGTCTGAGGATGGGGCAGTTGGCATGCAAGTTGATGCAGTATGTAGTGAGACTGTGAGGAAGGACAGACAAAGGATTGGGCAAAGTGGCATTCAGAGGGATGAATTGAAGTGTAACATGGGGGCAAAATCAAAAACGGTGATGAATACAGGACTGAAGGTGTTATATTGGAATATACAGAATAAAGTAGATGATATTGTATTGCAGTTTGAGATGGCAGGTATGACATTGTGGGCATATCTGAGTCATGGCTGAAAGAAGATCATAATTGGTAGCTTAACATCCAGGGATACACATTCTATCAAAAGGACTGGCAGGTAGGCAGAAGGTGTGAGGTGGCTCTGTAGGTAAAAAAATGGAATCAAATCCTTGGAAAGTGGTGACATAGAATCAAAGATGTTGAATCCTTTTGAATAAAAGGGGTAAAAAAAAAGACCCTGATGAGAGTTACATACAGGCCTCCAAACAGTATCCTGGAAGTGGAGTACTAATTACAATAGGAGATAGAAAAGGGATTTTAAAAGAACAATGTTATGATATCAATATACATATAGTTTGGAAAAATCAGGTTGGTCCTGGATCCCCAAAGAGGGAATTAGTAGGATGCCTATGAAGCCCCCTCACCGGGCTTGTTTGGAAACTTGGCTTGTTGCCAGCCCCGTTAACAACCATAGGTCTCAGCAGTGAGAAGGCTATCTTTCATAAACAATAGGTATCTATGTGATGTTCGATTAAAGAAACCTCAATTTGAACGAATGCTGCATAAATACAGCCCATACACAATGGTCAGTTGGCAAGAAATAACAAAATGTACACCACATGAAGTTATAAAGAAAGAATACTTACAAATATCAGCTTTAGTAGGAAAAAAAGGGGGAAAACAATAAAAAGGCCTATTGCAATTAAACCAGTTTAAATGTGCACATTGGTGGAGCTCATTTTGAAGTCGTCTTTCACTCATGATCTGGACCCATGGACTATGTGAAAGCACACACCACATCCCGAACATCACTCGAAATCTCTCTGCAGTATTGGCCCTTCCTCCTTGAGGCCTCTCATCTGCACAAAGCACCTTGTGCAATGAGGATGGTCCTTCCCACAGCATCCTCAGCCATCTTCCCTCCTGTCCTCCCTGCAGCTCCCACCAAAAAGACCACAAACCCCATCAGTGTCCGTCACAAATCTCTCTCCATCCAGCTTTCTCTAGAACCTTCTCCCAATTCCACCATCCTGACTGGCTGGCACGACATTCCTAAGTTGAATATCACACCCCCTTACCTTTACCCAAAACCTATACATGCTATCAGCAAGACACACTGCTTCTACAGAAAGCTACTAAATGAAACAACCTACAACATTAGCAGAAAAAATCTTTACCAGGGCATTCCATTCTTCCCCCACCCCTGCCCACCAAAAATAGTCATGTCCTCATGACGTTGAAATTTATCAAACCATCATTAGTAACACAGTATTCAAAGGAATTTCGTTGATTTCAGGACCACCCATCCCATTTATAAATGGTAGTAACCTATCTCACTATGGGGATAGGCACAAAATTGTTTCCTTGGTGCACCATATACCAGCCTATCTGGAGGTTTCATGACTCTGTGACACCTCCTTATCTCATCTTCAGCTTCTCCAGCTTCAACAACTCCTTGTGACCCTTTCTGTCTGCTAGATGCTGCCTGACCCTGTCTTTCACTCATACCCTTCTGGCGGCTGAGGTCCCCCTGCTCCAGGACTGAATTAAGCTTCCTTCAGATTAAGCAGGTGCTGCAAAACATCTTCAACCTCCACTGATGCTAACTGTCAAGACCTCTCTCAGAAAGGGTTGTCCTCGGTCAATCTAATAGTGTGGCAAATACTTTTGGAGCAACCAAGAGACTTGTCAGTAGAAAAGGTGTTTCCATATTCCATCATCTTCTCAGTTAATCTCCTTTTCCATTCTTCAGGCATCAGCGAGTCATCAAAGTTGCATGTCGACTTACTTTTATTTCCCCAGGAAAGCTAGACACTACCATCACAGGAAAAAGAGGGACAGTCAACACCCCATGTCTGAGGGTGCCCTCTCTCCCTGATGTGTTCCTGATAATCACTGTCATCCTGTCTGTGTAGACAGCTGAAGATCTCTGCAGTTCAGGTCTCAACAGCACTCCTTCAGGTAAGCGTGATTCTTCTTCCGGATTAACAGGAGCATCCACCCGGATGGCCAAAGGCATCAGGCATTCTGGAATTTGGGGATTCCTATCACTCTAGCCACTCATCCAGGACACGACATGACAGGGTTTGACTGGGTTTATCACACAGGTCCTCTGAACACAGGATGAATGGACAAGGTTTTCCAAAAGTTCTCTCCATTACTCTTCTTGCATGCTCCCATGAGCCCTGTCATAACGGAAGTATTTGTTCTCACAAGAATGGATGCTCCACCCTTTTTGACTGGATCCAGGCAGACCAACACTGATGGATCAATAGTCTCAGTTACTCCAACATCTATTCCTGAAAACTCCAGTTTCAACGACAAGTAACCATTATATGGGTACTCATCAGTACTAAGCCCCCAAATCTCAAAGAAACTGAGTGGCGTCAATGGTAAATGTGCCAAATACCAGTTGTAAAAGGATCTATAAAGCAAAGTAACTTGAGAACCTGTGACAAGTATGACTCTAGCACCTTCAATCCATATGGATTGATCAGAGCTTGATCCCACTAAACCTTCAGGATTAGTGTTTTGTACTTTAGAATTTCCCTTGCTACACTGATAAGAAAATATCCTCTCCAAAACGCCAGCCCATTCCTTTACTGGGTTTGTCCGTAGTTTTGCTTCTTTTCTTCTCTGTTTGATTAACCACTACCTTACTTTTAAAGGATTTTCCTGTCCCTCATAGTTTCACTTGAAATGCCCATCTTCACAGATGTAACAGAAAATACCTGTCACCTCTCTAGACAAGAGACCCTTTCCAGCAGCAGTCTGCTTCATCATTAATCCTACAGAAGGGGCAGGTTTCCCAGCGGATGTATCATGTTTAGTTGAAACATTAGCAAACATCCATCAAATCAGCTCAGTTCAAAGGTTTTCCACCTCATTCCTCAGAAGTTCTAAATCTTTGGCATCAAGAGCCACTTTAGCAACAGAGGCAACAAGTAGCATTGAAGAGACTACGCGGATTTTGGAAATGTCCCACTTCTCAATCGTGTTTTCCTCCTTTCTAACTTCTCTGAGTAACTCGGTAAAAGATGGAGGAGGGTGCACCTTGCAGGTCATTTGAATATGTAGAGCAATCAAGTCACGAGTCTGCACACCCTTCACAACTTGCTCAATCCTCAAGCAATTTCTCTCAGAATGTCCCCTTTGTGGCACAAATTGTACAGCAGTTTCTCCAACCTGAAAAGGTAGGCAGACAACTTCTCTCCTTCCTCCTGGAATATGTGCCTAAACTTCATCCTAAGATTGGCTGCACTTTCAGCAGTGCCAAAAACATCTTCCAGAGTTTGCAGGAAATTAGCTAACATGGCTAACGGATTTTCTGCTTTTAGGAACCTCACTATATCAGCTGCTGAACCCTTTAAGCTCTCTACCAGAAATTGTTTTTTTCATATTATCTGAGCACTGCCATCCATGCAGTAACTGAGATGTCTGCTTAGCCCAAGCCCCATGTTCTTCTTCCCCATCAAGTGTGGGCTTGACCCCAGAGAACACTCCAAGCTGACAATAACTTTGGCTCTCCTCAAATACACTTATGCATTTATCAACCAGTGATGTAATAGCCAAAACCAGCTCAGCATTTAAATCAACTGCTGAAGGACCCATTAGACTTCTCACATCAGCCAACTCTTTTCCCTCACTTCACAGAAATGAGAACAATTTGTCTTTAAAGTTTTTGCCCCTCAATTACGTGCCCCACTTTTCTAAAAATATGGACTGCCTATGGTCCCGCCTCTCTAGGGTCTCCCAACCTATCATGCGGCATGACTTCAGTCATTGCTGGTCTGGATTAACATGACATCCTCACCAGCCAATTGGTCAAAATGCCGTTTAGTCAGTGTAACTTTCCCCAAAATATTTATAGAATTTAGCACTGCTTCATTGGAAATTCAGCCATCCATCCTGCTCAAAACACAAGCATTATTTGTGGATAATCTCTTTGAATTGTACCAACCCTTAATTCCTGTGGCACCCATAATGAAGTACCTTAGTCACTTTCCTGACATTAGCTTACACACAGGCTTAAACAAACAAACCACATAATCAATTCTTAACAGCAATTAAACAGCATTCAGCGAATCCCGGACAAGCCCCCACAATGTAGCCTCCTTACCGGTTCATATGGAAACTTGGCTCATTGCCAGCCCCACTGACAGCCATGGGACTCAGTGGTGAGAAAGCCACCTTTCATAAACAATAGACGCTTAGGGTTGGTATGATTTGGGGTTCAACCAAGCATGAACGTTGTGATGTTCTGATTAAAGAAACCTCAATTTGAGCAAATGCTACGTAAATACAGCCCATACACAATTGTTGGTCGGCAAGAAATAAAAAGTCATACACCGTCTAAGGTTATAAAGGAAGTATATTTACAGAAAAAATAAAAGGGCCCTTTACAATTAAACCAGTCTAAATATGCACATTGGTGGAGCTCATTTTGAAGTTGTCTTTTACTCACGATCTGGACCCATGGTCTGTGTAAAAGCACACACCACATCCTGAAATCCATCTCGAACAAATGGGTACTCTCTCTGGAGTATTGGCCCTTCTTCCTTGAGGCCTCTCGTCTGCACAAAGCACCTTGTGCAATGAGGATGCTCCTTCCCACAGCATCCTCAGCCATCTTCCCTCCTGACCTTTCTGCAGCTCCCACCAAAAAGACCACAAACCCCATCAGTGTCTGCCACAAATCTCTTTCCATCCAGCTTTCTCGAGAACCTTCTCCCAATTCCACCATCCTAATTGACTGACACAACATTCCTAAGTTGAATATCATAGCCCTTATCTTTACCTGAAACCCCAACATGCCACCTGCAAGACACACTGCTTCTACAGAAAGCTACTAAATGAAATACCCTACAACATTCGGAGTAAAAATCTTAACCAGAGCATTACACTTACAATATGTTTTTTTAGAACAGCTTGTGGTTGACCCCACTAGGGGAAAGGCAATTCTGAATTGGTGTTATGTAATGATCCATATTTGATTCAGGAACTTAAGGTAAAGTAACCCATAGGAGGCAGAGATTGTATTGCATTTTGAGAGGGAGAAGGTAAAATCGGATGAATCAGTATTAGAGTGGAGTAAAGGGAATTAGAGGCATGAGATAGGAGCTGGCCAAAGCTGATGGAAGGGGTCACTAGCAGGGATGACAGCAGAACACAATGGTTGGAGTTTTTTGAAGCAATTCAGAAAATGCAGGATAGCTACATCCCAAAGAGGAAGAAGTATTCTAGTGGGAGGATGAGGCAACCATGATGATAAGGGAAATCAAACACAGCATAAAAGAAAAGAGAGGGCAAATAACAAATCAAAAATTAACTGTTTATGAAGCTTTTAAAAGCCAACAGAAGGCAAACAAATAAAAGCAATAAGGGGAAATCTTGCCTGACAAACCTGTGAGAATTCTTTAAGAACGTAACAAGTAGGATAGACAAAGGAGAATCAGTGAATGTTGTCTACTTGGATTTTACAAAGGCCTTTGAAAAGGTGCCAAGGTAAGAGCCCACGATATTACAGGAAAAATACTAGATAGGAGATCGTCTGACTGGCTGGTGGCAAAGAGTGGGAATAAAGTGGGTCTTTTCTGTTTGGCTGCTGGTGACTAGTGGTGTTCTGCAGGGGTCAGTGTTGGGACTGCTCTTTTCACATTATATGTCAATGATTTAAATGATGTAGTTGATGGCTTTGTGGCCAAGTTTGCAAATGATACGAAGATAGGTGGAAGGACAGGTAGTGTTGAGGAAGCAGGGATTCTGCAGAAAGGCTTAGACAGATTAGGAGAATGGGCAAAGAGGTGGCAGGTGGAATATAGTGTTGGGAAGCTGTATGGTCATGCACTTTGCTAGAAGGAATAAAGGCATATACTATTTTCTAAATGGTGAGAAAATTCGGAAATTGGAGGTGCAAAAGGACTCAGAAGTCCTCGTGCAGGATTCTCTAAAGGTTAACTTGCAAGTTGAGTCAGTGGTAAGGATAACAAAAGCAATGGACTACAATATAAAAACAAGGATGTAAAGTTGAGGCTTTATAAAGCATTGTTTAGACCGCACTTGGAGTATTGTGAAAAGTCTGGGTCCCATATGTAAGAAAACATGTGCTGGCATTGGAGAGCCAGAAAAGGTTCATGAGAATGATTTCAGGAATGAAAGGGATAATATATGAGGAGTGTTTGATGGCTCTGGGCCTGTACTTGCTGGGGTGTGATCTCATTGAAAACTATTGAATATAGAAAGCCCTAGATAGAGTGTATGTGGAGCGGATATCTCCTATAGTAGAGGAGTCTAGGACTAGAGGGCATGACCTCAGAATAGAGGGATGGCCTCTTAGAACAGAGATGAGGAGGAATTTCTTTAGCCAGAAGGTGGTGAATCAGTGGAGTTCATTGCCACTGACAGCTATGGAGACAAAGTCATTTTTTTAAAGCAGAGGTTGCTAGGTTCTTGATTAGTAAGGACATCAAAGGTTATGGGGAGAAGGCAGGAGATTGGGGTTGAGAGGGATAATATATCAGCTGTGATGGAATATTGGCGCAAACTCAATGGGCTGAATGGCCTAAATCTGCTCCTATGTCTTATAGTCCTATGGTTTTATTGTCATCCAAAATCCTAAAGATATGTGGGTTGGTAGATTAATTGGTCACAGTAAGTTGCGCCTAGTGTGTAAGGACTGCCAAATCCAAGAACTGAAGATAATGTGGGAAATAGTAAAAAATGGGGATTAATGTGGAATTGCTGTAAACGGATGGCTGGTTGTATGTTGGCACAGACTGAGTAGGCCGTAGGGCCTGTTTCCATGCTGTATATCTATGTGTCCAAGATTCTATGATGCTCAGTTTGAGTTTTTGCCAGGACCTCTTGGCTCCAGTCCTCATCACTGCTTGATCCAGACATGGATGAATGAGCTGAATTTTGAGTTATTCTTTGCATAAGAAAGTGATTGTGGTTGCCAAAGAGCAAACATCACAGCCCCAGGGCATCATAGTAGGAGTTGTTAGTATTGTCCGATGCCCAATCATGTTCAACTACTGTATATCATCAGTGTGACTAAGGAGGCAGTAAGTGAGATTAGAGCCAAATTTTGGCAATTGCAGCATTATTGATTTCATTTGGGAGAGAATTATGACAATCAAGTTTCTAGTACTAATGGAAATCATGACAGAAATTCAAGGTTAAAATTTCCCACTAGGCACAAAGAAGTCAGAAAGCCTCTACAATTGTTCTATTCCAGTTAAGTCTTTTACCAGTCCATCATTATTTTAGCCAGAGCTTTGCAGAGGAATTTTTAGGCTATAGTCAGAGTTGGCTATGTCGGAATGAGTTGAGAAAGTACTGAAGAATATAGAATCTTTGGAATTCTATCCTGTGTTTTAAGGCTGGGGTGCTTGTCCTTCAGCACCCATGCCTATCTTTCTTTGTATGAGGTGTGACTCCAAACACTGGATTATTTTCTGAAAAATTGTAGGCACAAGCCTTCCCAACATCAAGGACATCTTCAAGTGCAGTGCCTCAAGAGTGCGGCACCCATCATTGAGGCCCCTCACCGCTCGGGACATGTAATCTTCTCATTACTGCCATCAAGGAGGAGGTACAGGAGCTTGAAGACACACACTCAATCTTTTAGGAACATCTTGTTCCCCTCTGCCATCAGAGTTTTGAATGGTCCATGAACACTACCTCACTGTCGGCCTTTCGCACAGTTTACTCTTTTTATTTTTTATTGTAATTTTTTATGGCTTGTGCTGCCTGAAAATAACAAATTTCATCATGTGTCAAGTGATAATAAACCTGATTCTCATTCTGATTCTGATAGTTCTTACTTACTCACAAAACAATTTGCTTTTGCTAAGCCTATTTCCCTTAAAATCGTGCTTCTTAAAGAACCAATATTGAAAGCATATTCTCTACTCTCACTGAAATGTGGAAACACAAGCTCATACTGTATATGCATCTGAATTATTTATTCTATGGAGGTCAAGGTAACGTCACTATCAGCTTCCTAGCCTTTGGATTATTCCAGATTGCTGCAATTGAATCCTGCTATGCTTTTTCAGATTGCTCTTTGCTGCATTTTGGAGACTGTTCGAACTCTATACTGAAGTTGAGATGAGTTTGTCCACTTTTCCTTTAGGCCACAGCATAGGGCTTTGCTAGAATTGTAGGCTTCTCCATTGGGTAGGCTTCCAGGGACTGCCATCAGTTAGTGCGGTTCTAGGCCTGGTGAGTCTCTGTAATCCTTTGGATAAAGAAAACTCCTTATTTGGGTAAAGTTTATCCAGGTATCCCTTAGCTCCCTTAATCTCTGCAGAATCCCAGACTTATTGGTTGAACTTTACTGGTAATTCTCTATCAGAAATTCACTACTCCTGGCTGGTCCTTGGATGAGGTGCAATAGTCTAACAAATTTGTGCTAAAATTCTCCAGCAATTACATTGGCAAACCTGATCTCAAAACATGGACCATATTAGACAGTGCTGGTTAACAATCCCATTCGTTTTAATAGAGCTTTAATGGCTGTGGAAAAAAGGAATGGTATGTATTTTTAAAAAGCTAGTGCTTGCAATATATATTTTTTCTAATTATTTTAAAATGCTTATTTTTCTTAGGCCTTTCTTATACTATTATGTTTTAAATTGCTTATTTTATTTAGAATATATTTTTATATTTCTGAATATAATGGACAGAGCTGGAGAATTTCTGTATCTATCAGTCCTTCCAGAGGAGTTTTGTAAGTTGTCTTTATTCTGATCCACCTATATTGGACAAGGTCCTGGTGCTATACATCTTTTTTCATTAAGATTTACCTACCACTTATTTTATATATATATATATATATATATATATATATATATATATATATATATATTTATGTATATACACACACACATTCGTTCTTTCAACTGATCTGTAACTCTTCAAAGCTCTTACTATCTTCCTTGAAGTTCTCTGGTTCATTGCTCTTCCTCGTTCATGTCCTCTACAAACTTGGAAACTTTTCTGATCCTCAGACAACACCACTGAACACTTCCCTGCAGTTTGAAAAAAGACCTGTCACTGCATCTCTCTGTTTTCAGTTACTTTACAAATTTTCTATCCATAGTTGCTGCCTTCTCTATAGATGCTATTTCTCCTTATGGTCAGAAGACTATGAACAACGTGTTTACACTTTCCTCTTTTAGTGCTGTACACAACTTATGATGGTTTCTATCTAGATCTGGTGATTTGTATAATTTAAGCACATTTTCTCATCTTATTTCAAAATAACCCTACTTTAGACCAGTTCTAGATTCCTTGGCAAGGGGAAATATCCTCCCTGCTTTCCTCCTTCTGAGTTCTCTTTAAGTATTTTATTCATCTCAACAAGGTTACCTCATTCTTCTAAATGCGAGAGAACAGAGGCCGAGCTTACTTATATCTCTCCTCATATGAAAATCCCACAAGCCCAAAAACCTGTCATCATTTAAAAATGTCAACATTTACTATTTATTGCGCTAGCATTAGCTATCTTTCAGTCCACAATGCAACTTTTTCTCCTTTTCAGTGTTCTAATCTGGTTTAAATACCCCCAGCAACAGCACAAGCAAATCTCTTCACAAGAATATTATCCTAGCTCTGTTGATATACAACATGTCAGGTCTGTACCAACATCACCTGACTGAAACTGACCCTGATATCTCAAAAATCAAAAGCCATCTCACCATCTTGTATATTCATCTGTACCATCCATTTTTCCTACTCAAAAGTAGAACATAGAACATAGAAAACCTACAACACAATACAGGCCCTTCAGCCCACAAAGCTGTGCCAAACATGTCCTTACCATAGAAATTACCTAGGGTTACCCACAGCCCTCTAGTTTTCTAAGGTCCATGTACCTATACAGGAGTCTCTTAAAAGACCCTATCGTATCCGCCTCCACCACCTTTGCCGGCTGCCCATTCCACACACTCACCATTCTGTGTTAAAAAACTTACCCCTGACATGTAGTAACAGGAGTAATTCAATATTGTTAGCATCCCTTAAATAAAAATTATGAAGCTATAGATCCTGTTATTAGATGGTAGAATTTTATTATTCTTTGCCAGAAATTACTCAGTATGTTTTTAAAGATGATGCTTGCTTTAAACTTGTCCAGATCCATAAACCCATCCCTGGGCTATCAAAACTCAGAACAATTAGAAAAAACTCTCTGGAAATCTAAGGTACTTTTCTTGTCATGTAACAGTTATTAGATACAGTAGATATATTTCTATCTACAAAATAAAATGTGGAAATGCCACAATAAAATCAGTGGTCCTGTTGTTATTAGGTTAATCAAAGGAATCAATCATGGTTTCACAAAATGTAATAGCATTACTAACAATAAAAGTATAACTGATTTTCTTTCTTCTATCTTCTTTATTCTGGTCAATGTTGTAAGTAAATATTTTTATTGTAATACTTTCCAAACTTGCAAAGATGACAAGGTGCTTATAATATTCACACTATTTCTATTTTTGCATTTTCGGCCCCTTATCTAAGAAAATATGTGCTGGCATTGGAGAGGGTGCAAAGGAGGTTCACAAGAATGATTCCAGGAATGACAAGGTTATCATATGAGTAGCGTTTGATGGTTCTGGGTCTGTACTTGTTGGAGTTTAGAAGAATGGGGAGTGGAGGGATCTCATTGAAACCTATTGAATATTGAAAGGCCTAGATAGAATGGATGCAGAGAGGATGTTTCCTACAGTAGGACCAGATGACATCCCTTTAGAACAGAGAAGAGGAGGAATTTATTTAGCCTGAGGGTGATGAATCTGTGAACTACATTGCTACAGATGGCTATGGAGGCCAAGTCATTGGGTATATTTAAAGCGGAGCTTGATAGGTTCTTGATTAGGCATCAAAGGTTATGGGGAGAAGACAGGAGAATGAGGTCGGGAGGGAGAAAATATCAGCCATGGTGGAGCAGACTTGATGGATGGGCCGAACAGCCTAATTTTGCTCCTTTGTCTTATGGTCTTTGGTCTTTCAGCACCTAGTTATCAATAAGAGATACAAAAAAATCTAAATATAGGTATGTAATTGGTTATTAAAAATATATCAACATCTCTAACTCTATAAGAATGCAACCAACATAGTCCTCTGAATATGCCTAGGAGTATGATACAGACTTCATTTCCAAATTAAACCATGTTTATTCTTCCTAATTATGCTGACATGTGCTTCCATGTACAATACACATAGCTTCCCAACCTTTTTTATGCCAGGGACCAACACCAGTAAGCAAGGGATCTGTGGACCCCAGGTTGGAAACCCCCCCTGCACCATACCAATCTGGTTCTTCAAAAAGGAATGAGACTGCCTCTGGAAGAATCTCCAAGCACCTGTTCCTAAAATCATAAAGTGAAAACAGAATAATTTTGTCACTTTCCCCCCTTTCCCATCAGCCTCACTTCATTACTATTAAAATTCAAGATGACTATTCTCCCCCACACCCTTAAGCACAGAGCTATTCAAACTCCTGGACAGCATTTGAATGATTTCAAAATGCATACACCAAAAATTGCCAGAAACATACAGGTGATAAAAATTATTTGTGGGCAGTTTGGGATTGGAGGGTGAGAGTAGGTTTTATCACAATCTACAATCACAGCTGTGATAACTAATCTCATTGCTAACCTGGGTTTCAAACCATAACCTCTGATTCTATTGATTTGAGTAAAAATAAAGATAAATGATAGTTTCCTTAAAGGAGACAGGAGTGAGAATCACTAGTGATGTGACCTTGTGACCCTAACAACCCAAGTGTCTTGGGTGGAAACAAAAGATCACTCTGCCTTTTCCAAATATATGAGCAAATTATCTGACCTTGCTATGTGCAAACTAATGCAAGAATTAAGGGTGGAAAATATTTAAGGAGAGGGAAACTGATGGACTGGTGTGTGGTGGAGAGTGAGAAGGACGTGTGTATAAAAGAGGAAAATGCTTCAGACAGGTTTAGGAAATTAGCAGTTCAGTAAAGGAGCTAAGGAACAGGGGGCAGTCAGAAATATGCGTACCTGTGAGACAAGAAAGTTTCTCAAAGACAAGAAGATCTGCAGTTGTTGGAAATCCAAGCAACACACACAAAATGTTGGCGGAACTCAGCAGGCCAGGCAGCAACTATAGAAAAGAGTAAATAGTTGACGTTTCAGGCCGAGACACTTCATCAGGACCTGAAACATTGACTGTTTACTCTTTTCCATAGATGCTGCTTGGCCTGCTGAGTTCCTCCAGCACTTTGTGTGTGTATACCTGTGTTGGTCTGGGTACGTGTGCAAAGTGTGTCTGTTTATGGTTAGAGTATGAGTAAGCATCTGTATGTGTTCCATTCATGCACTAGAGCCTCATCTCCAGTTGTATTAAGCCTCCTAACCACTGGATCTCTGAGCCAATATTTTTATTCTCTCAGGATAAAGTGGTAGCCTGTGTGCAGTTTAGTGGGGCCAAGTCATTCTTCACCTCTGGGGGACAGGCTAAAATGAAGAAGACCTGGGAAAGAGAAAACTTCTCCATTGTGACCGTCTATGCCTATGGTAATTTGAAACTGAAAGCTGGTATCCATAATACTGAACATAAAATCAGCCAGTTGTAAAAACTCACCTGGTTTACCAATGTCATTAAGGGATTCCTTACAGTATATCCCCTATATGTGCTTCCTGACATTTGGTCATGTACTTAACTCTAAATTGGTAATGGTTATCAAGTTGGTTAAAACAAAATTAGTAAAAATAAAAATACTGTACACAGATCATCCGGCATCATATTCAGGCATCATATGATCTGTTTAGTTGACATTGCAGAGTTTTTCTCACAAACATCTGCGATTTTATCAAAATATTGGGAGAGCTGTCCCACCAACTAATCGAGGAATATCTTGCCATAGTCACACTTGCAGAATTATAACTTTCAGCTAACATTCAGCCTTTTCTATGAATACTTTTGTTGGATGAATCCAAAGTGGTGATGAGTCGGTTTACTGGAGTTAGATAGGTCACCTGTTTGAGTGCCGCAAAAATTAACTCTCACTCAACATTGGCAAAACCAAAGAACTGATTGTTCACTTCAGGAAGATGAAGGAGAGCAAGCATGCACCAATCTACATTAGGGGATTGGCAGTGGTGAGAGTCAGAAGGTTTAAATTCATGGGGTTAACATAAAGGATGACCTGTCCTGGGCATAGATGTGGTCATAAGGAAAGCATGGCAACATCTTTAGGAGATGTTAGGAGATTAACGAGGTTCAGCTTGTGACCAAACACTCTAATGAACATCTATAAATGTACTGTTGACAGTATCCTGACTGATTGCATCATGGGCTGATACAGCAATTTAAATGCACAAGAAGGTAAGAAACTGCACAGTGTAATGGACTCTGCCTTGTATATCATGGGCACATACCTCCCCACCATTGGTAGAATCTACAGGAGGCATTGCCTCTAGAAGGCAACATCATCAAAGACGCCCACCATCTAAGCTATGCAATCATTATGCAGCTGCAATTAGGCAGGAGATACGGAAGCTTTAAGTCCCACACTACCAGATTCAAGAACAGCTACTTGGTTCTTAAACCAGCTAGCAAAACCATTATCACTATAGTGACCTAGTCACACTGCAAAGTGATCACTTCCATCACTTTGTACTAAAATGGACTCTTTGTGATCTAATTGTATAATTTTGTATAAATGCTACTTACATGATGCTATGTGTCTGCGATACTGCTGCAGGTAAGATTTTCATTGCACCTGTGCACACATGTGACAATCATATGACAATAAACTCAATTTGACTTGACATTCCTTGATTTGACCTGTCCTAGCATGACAGACCCACCAAAGGCAGCAGTTTTGTTTTTGAGCTCCCAAAACTAAATCCAGACCTCATTGAATCTAATGGCCTTGCATCAAACTTGGGCAGGTTCGCCTCTTCAGCTGATGTATCAATACTCTGTCATTTAGAACACAACTGGGAACAAATATTTAGGACAAGGACTCAAAATTACTCTGGATGGGAAATATGATGTCCATCACCAAAGGGAGCATCACCATAGACTGCACGAGCAGAATCATCAAGACAGGCTATCAAAAGTGCTTTCAGCAGATTCTGGGAAAATCAATATGGAAAAAGAACTTGTTTCACTTTTTTTTAATGGCCAATTTACCTGTTGTAAATGCAGCTGTGAAACTGTGCATGACAATATATTGGTAAGATTGACAATCATGCAGTTCTTGTGGAAATGGAATTCCAATCTTCACAGTTAGGTCACTATTGTAGTCTGCTTTCACTGTATTAAATAGGACAAATTCAAAACACATCCAGCAACTCAAGCTGGCATCTATAAAATGGGTTATGAAAGTAGTTGAATAAGGTTGTCTCATTTCACCACATTATCATCATGACAGGGGAACAATTCTGGTTCAATTTCAGGAGCATTACCTACAACTGAGCTGCCAGTCTTTCGAAGCTACCACACAGATACACATATATTCTGGATAGCTAGTTAATTGAACAAGAAAGGATTGAAATTAAAGAGCAGTAGTCCCGTAACATCCAATCCTATATGAAGTGGACAATTAACCAGCAAGGAGACGAGAAGGTTCCAAGACCACCCCATCCTCAATGATGGTTGAATGCAGCAGGAGGAGCAAATGACAAATATTCAGCTATCAACTCAATGGATGATCCATGCCAGTCACATCCTGTGATCCAATTTGCCTTCTCCATGGATTACTCCATGTCATATCAATAAACAACTGAAGTCACTGGATTTTCTCTAGCCAATTTCCATTGTTACAATACTGACATCTAACTGACAAAATGGAAAACTATCTGAAAAAAACTTAGACAAATGTCATCTGTCAATTATTCTAAGCTTAGCCATCAGTATTGTGATGGAGAGTGCTATAATGTGGCACTTAGCAATAACCTGCTGACTAAAGCTCTTGTTTCTGCTAGAAATCTTGATTCTTGCCCTCATTACAGCCTTAGTACAAAAGTGGGAAAAAATTATATATGCTTAGTTGATTCCTAATGTCTGAACATTCATTGCATAAAGTGCAAGCTTACATATGTGAGACATGAAGAACTTGAAGTGTGCATTTTTATTCAAGTCCCCTTCACAGACTGCTGTCTGAAACATTTACAAAATATGTTGCAACTTAGAAAGAAGATAGTTATATTAAACAGTGCTTAAAAGGATGGTAACTTTAAAATAACATCATTGTTCTCAGCCAACATTACTTTGCTTAATTGTTAATTTTTGAAATGATAACTAAAATTAAAATATACAAATTTTACATACTTAAAGATTAGAGTAACTTTATTCATCACATGTTCATCGAAACACCAACACAGTCTGAAGATGTGCTGGGGGCAGTCCACAAGTGTCATCATGCTTCCGCGCAAACATAGCATGCCCACAATTTACTAACTCGTAAGTCTTTGGAATGTGGGAGGAAATTGGAGCATCTGGAAGAAACCCACACGATTATGGGGAGAACATACTAACTCCTTACAGACAGCCGTGGGAAATAACTGGTACTGTAAGGTGTTCATTTAGCTGTTGCACTACCATGCACCAGTTTTTGCACTCAGAATGATCTTTGCAGAACTGATGGTTTGAGAACTTTTAAGATATGGGCAGGGAACATTGTTCATTACCTACCACTTTTTTAAGAGTTACCTTATAATCTCCAGTCATTTTGTATTTAGATGCCACCTTATAGCTGACACTTTGTGGGACAAAGTGATTTGGTGTTAACCGTAATGAAGTATAGAGAAAAATATTACTTTATGTGCAATCCATATAGATCATTTGATCACATTAGTGCATTGAGGTTGTATAAGGGGAAATCAGAGAAAGTTAGTGCAGGCAGACAAGAAGGTGCAGGGCCATAACAAGGTAGATTGTGTGGTCAAGAGTCCATGTTATTATAGGGACTATTCAGTAGTTTTATAACATTAGGACAGAAGCTGTCCTTGAGACAGGTGGTACATGTATTCAGGCCCAATGGAAGAGAGAGGAGAAGAAAGAGTATCTGGGGTGAGTGGGGTCTTTGATTATGCTGTCAGCTTTATTGAGGCTGCAAGAATGTAGAAAGCGTCCATGAAGAGGGGCTGGTTTTGTGATGTACTGAGCAGTGTCCACAACTCTCTGCAGTTTCTTACAGTCTTGGACCGAGCCATACCAAGCTATGATGCATCCAGACAGGATGGTATCTAACGTACATCAATAAAAATAATTTTGTAAAATTAGAAAGATATACCATTAAATCTATGCTGACTATTTAATCTGAGAATAACAAGGAAGGACATAAAATCAAAGATTTCTCAAATGAGTCTAACTGTTTGAGAGGCACAAACATGTGATGTTTGCAATGAATATTGGTGTGAGATGATGTTATTAAGATGGAGATGAAATGATTGTGATGAGAGATCCAGGCGAGGGTGGTTAGGACCCAAATGCTGGAGTATCCGAGACGAGAATCGAGACACAACTTGAGACTGAAGCAAGGACAGGGTTCTAAATTAGACACTGGATAAGAATCCAAAGTAGAGCTGACAACTGAGCACCAAATCTATGCTCAGGTGCTCTTTAAATATTAAAATCCTAGTGCCAAGACATGCCCCCCAATTAGTGGGGTAGGCCTGAATTTTTAAAGGGGCTGCACCAACTATCCATATTCCGGAGAGTCAGAGTGTCTAAACCCCAGAAGCTGGCATAGTCGGGTGCATATTGTAACAGGACCCCTCCCCTATGGCTGACACCTGATAGCCCTGGCTGCTTGGTCAAGGATAAAAGCCAGATTCAAGATATCTCTTTCAGGATCCCATCACCATTATAACTCGGAGTCCTGCCATGTGCAGAAGTTCGCTGATGACACGGCCATAGTGGGGTGTGTCAGGAATGGACAGGAGGAGGAGTATAGGAAACTGATACAGGACTTTGTGATATGGTGCAACTCAAACTACCTGCGTCTCAATATCACCAAGACCAAGATGGTGGTGGACTTTAGGAGATCTAGGCCTCATATGGAGCCAGTGATCATTAATGGAGAATGTGTGGAGCAGGTTAAGACCTACAAGTATCTGGGAGTACAGTTAGATGAGAAGCTAGACTGGACTGCCAACACAGATGCCTTGTGCAGGAAGGCACAGAGTCGACTGTACTTCCTTAGAAGGTTGGCGTCATTCAATGTCTGTAGTGAGATGCTGAAGATGTTCTATAGGTCAGTTGTGGAGAGCACCCTCTTCTTTGTGGTGGCGTGTTGGGGAGGAAGCATTAAGAAGAGGGACGCCTCACGTCTTAATAAGCTGGTAAGGAAGGCGGGCTCTGTCGTGGGCAAAGTACTGGAGAGTTTAACATCGGTAGCTGAGCGAAGGGTGCTGAGTAGGCTACGGTCAATTATGGAAAACTCTGAACATCCTCTACATAGCACCATCCAGAGACAGAGAAGCAGTTTCAGCGACAGGTTACTATCGATGCAATGCTCCTCAGACAGGATGAAGAGGTCAATACTCCCCAATGCCATTAGGCTTTACAATTCTACCGCCAGGACTTAAGAACTTTTTAAAAGCTATTATTAATGCTTTTTGAGATAGTGATTTAGATGCATATCATATTTTTTACTGAGTTAAGTATTGTATGTAATTAGTTTTGCTACAACAAGTGTATGGGACATTGGAAAAAAGTTGAATTTCCCCATGGGGATGAATAAAGTATCTATCTATCTATCTATCTATCTATCTATCTATCTATCTATCTATCTATCTATCTATCATTCCTCAGGTCCAAATCCGTTCCAGTCGACAAGGAACTGCCAAACACCCCAAACAGTTTGTGAATTCAGAATTTTTTTACAGTGAAGACCTGTTCCCTATTGACAAACCTAGGTGGCAGTGGGGATGATGATGGTGTGGCCAAAAGACTGGTGCTTACAGGTTTTAATTTGGAAATGTGGAAAGTGGGATAGATTTTGAGAGCCTTGGGGAGCTACAAGGTGTAAGCCACTGAGTTTACTTTCTTGAGAACTTTGAAGGATCCAATGAACTTGGGCACCAATTTCCTAGACTCCACCTGGAGAGGCAAATCCTGAGTAGACAGCTAGACCTGTTGCCCAGGCTGGAAAGCTGGTCCCTGTCACCTCATGTGGTTCGCCTTCATTTCAGCCTTCCGTGAAGAGGCCAACAAAATCTCCTTTGCCATTTTTCCTTGCAACGTCAGACAAGATCTTCAGCCACAGGTACCCCAACCTTGCCCTCTTGCTCAGGAAAGAGTGGCAGAGAATACCCAAATTGGCATTTGAATGGCAACATTTCAAGCGCAGAATTCTGTAAAGTGTTATGGGCGACATCTGCTCACATCACATGGTTGCACCACTCATCTAGTTTTTCTGAGGCCAGGTATCTCAGTGTTAGTTCAACATCCTGGTACACTTGCTCGGTCTGGCCATTGGACTGCAAATGGAACCCAAAGGAAAATCTCACTGTGGCCCTGATCAGCGTGTAGATCACCCTCCACAGATGTGATGTGAATTGTGGACCCCGATCTGACACAATGTCCACTGTGGATCCTGAAGACTTGATGCAGGAAATCTCAGCCACTGAAGGTAGTTTGTCCATTGCAATGGATTTGCAGGCTTCTGACTAACAATCTACAATTTCCATGATTGACAGTCTTCCCCTTGGAAGGTGGAAGACCTGTGACAAAGTCCATGGAGGAGTGCACCTATGATCTGTCCGGAACAAGTAGAGAGTAAAAGAACTCTTGAGGTTGAGTGTGGGGCTCCTTGCTCCGGGAACACATCTGGCACGTTTTGCACATATTACCCGCATGTATTGTCAGACACTTAAGCCATTTCAGGCCACCGGTATCTTCTCTTGATGAACTCGAGGGTCCTGGCAACCCCTGGGTGAGGCTCATTCTAGATGCATTGGAGTACCTTAGACCTGGCAGAACTTCGGACAAACAGGCGACACGGAAAGCCATTCTTGAGAATCTCCCCTTGCGTCTGGGCCTTGCGAACAAGTGCATTGATTTCCCAATGAATGGGCTCTGTCACCTTAGCTTGGGGCAAAATGATGGTAGGCTGCTCCTCTCTTTTGGGTTCATCGAACTGACAAGACAAAGCATAAGTTTTTTGATATTGGACCCCGATCGCTAGGTCAGAAAAAAATTGAACTAGCTAGAGAAAAGAGACCACCTGGCATGCCTGGAATTCAGCCTTTTGGCCTCCTGAGTATCAGACAGGCTTTTATAGTCTGTCCATACAGTAAAAGGGTTCTTGTCCTCCTTAAGCCAGTGATGCCATTCCTCCAAAGCCAACCTGACTGCAAGTAGCTCCCTCTTTCCGATGTTGTATTTCACTTCTGCCAGGGATAGCCACCTAGAGAAGAACACACATGGGTGCAGTTTATTGTCTGGAGGTGTCCATCGAGACAACACTGCACCCACTCCAATGTCCGAGTCATCCATCTCCACAATGAAGTGAAGGTCTGGGTTAGGTGAAACCAAAATGGGAGCTGTCGTGAACCACTGTTTGAGCTGTACAAAAGCAACCTCCGCTTCGGTAGTGCAAACAAAAGGGCCTGTGGATCTCTTAGTGCTTGTAGGCAGAGCTGCCACTGAGCTGAATTTCCTGATGAACTTTCTGTAAAAGTTGGCAAATCCCGGGAATCGATGGACTTGTTTCAAATTGAATGGTGGTGGCCAATCTCCGGTGGCCAGTGTCTTAGTAGGGTTCATCTTGAGACTGCTATTAGATGTGACAAAACCTGAAAATGAAATGGTGGTTACATGAAATTCAGATTTCTCCAGCTTGACGTAAAGTACGTGATCTAGAAACCTCCTTAAGATATCTCTGATGTGAATGATGTGCTGTTCCGTGGACTTCGTGAAAACTAAGATGTCTTCCAAGTAGACAAAGGCATACTTATGAAGAGAATCCATCATTTATAAAGGCTTGGAAAACTGCTGGCATGTTCACAAGGCCACAGCGCATGACCAGGTACTCATAGTGCCCTGCTGGTGTGTTCAACGCAGTCTTCCACTTGTCACCCTCCTTTATGTGGGCCAGATTATACCCATTCCACAAGTCTAGCTTCGAGAATACTCTTGCCCATTGGAAAATCTCGAAGACAGTGTTTCTGAGTGGAAGGGGGCAACAATTCTTGGTTGTTATATGATTCACCCCTCTATAATCAATGCATAGCCGCAGGCTCCCGTCCTTCTGTACGAAGAAGAAGCCTGCATAGGCTGGTGAGGTGGAGGGCCGAATAAATCCCATGGCAAGAGCTTCCTTTACATACTGCTCTATAGAGTTTCTCTCTGGGCTTGAGAGCGTGTATAATCACCCCCGTAGAGGACAAGTACTAGGCAGTGGATATTTTGCACAGTCGTAGGGTAGGTGTGATGAAAGGGCCTTTCCCTTGCTGAAGACATCTTCCAAATCCTTGTAGACAGAAGGGATTTCAACCAGCTTGGGTATTGCAACTACTCCCAAACATCCGTCCGAGGATGATTCAAGAGACTCCTTGAGTAGTGGGGGTAACTTGGCAGACCTCAGAGTTTCTTCAATAGGTTCACGTGAATCTTTTGTTGCAATAGAGACCTAATGAGAGTCCAAATCCTCATTTGATGATGGTGAGGTGCTACAAATGGTCTTCGTACTCCTGGGACTAGGCTCCAAGGGTCTATGTAAACAGAGACCTTTTACCTTAAATGGGACCTGGCAACTGATTTCTTTGGCCTTAGCTTCTAGAGGTCCAGACTGAATGGCCACCTCCTTGGTGGGCTTCTTCAAGTCAAGTCAAGTCAAGTCAACTATTATTGTCATTTCGACCATAACTACTGGTACAGTGCATAGAAAAAATGAGACAATGTTTTTCAGGACCATGGTTTACATGACACAGTACAAAAAACGAGACTGAACTACGTAATAATAAAAAAACAACACAGAGAAAGCTACACTAGACCACAGACCTACACTGGACTGTATAAAGTGCACAAAAACAGTGCAGGCATTACAATAAACAGGACAGTAGGGCAAGGTGTCAGTCCAGGCTTCAGATATTGAGGAGTCTAATAGCTTGGGGGAAGAAACTGTTACATAGTCTAGTCGTGAGAGCCCAAATGCTTCAGCCTTTTCCCAAACGGCAGGAGGGAGAAGAGATTGTATGAGGGGTGCATGGGGTCCTTCATAATGCTGTTTCCTTTGTGGATACAGCGTGTAGTGTAAATGCCCGTGATGGCAGGAAGAGAGACCCCAATGATCTTCTCAGCTGACCTCACTATCTGCTGCAGGGTCTTGCGATCTGAGATGGTGCAATTTCCGAACCAGGCAGTGATGCAGTTGCTCAGGATGCTCTCGATACAACCCCTGTAGAATGTGATGAGGATTGGGGGTGGGAGATGGACTTTCCTCAGACTTCGCAGAAAGTAGAGACGCTGCTGGGCTTTCTTTGCTATGGAGCTGACGTTGTGGGACCAGGTGAGATTCTCCGTCAGGTGAACACCAAGAAATTTGATGCTCTTTACGATCTCTACCGAGGAGCCGTCGATGTTCAGCGGGGAGTGGTCGCTCCGTGCCCTCTCCGTTCTTGGCTTCAGAGTAAAGTTTATTATCAGACAACCCTGAGATTCTTTTTCCTGTGGGCACACTCAGAAAATCTATAGAACAGTAACTGTAAACAGAATCAATGAACAATAAACTGTCCAAATGCAAAAATAAATATTAAGCAATAAATAATGAGAGCATGAAATAACAAGTTCTTAGAGTGAGATCACTGTTTGTGGCAACACCAGAGATAGAATGACATGCTCCTGAACTAGAGACCCTCTCTCTCCAGTTCCAGCGCATCCCCGACTAGACAGGGACTCACAAATCTTGTTAAACAGAGCTGGCTTGTCTGGCCTTGGAGGCAGGATTGGGTCTCCTGAAGGCTTTGCCAAGGGTGTCTGAGGATCAGGGGTATGTGAGGAGAATTGATGACATGGAAATAGATGTCCTCCACATGTACCCCTGTCCTCATTCACAAAACTGATGTATGCTGCAGCATCTGCTCAGACCGAAGATGACAACCGTCCAGCACAGTTGCAGTCACATGCTGGCTCGACTCCTGCAGAGGGACATTGTGTTGATGGGCTATCCCAAGTCCAGGAAATTTCTGGCTTCCCCAGAGTCCACAAGGGCATTCATCTCCTGTCAGTTCTTTCCTCAGGAGATCTCCTCCTATAGCACAACCCCAGAATCAGTAGGGTTGGGAGTTACAGCCACAGTCCACTTGACAGCTGCAGATTCATGCTCCCTCATAGTAATAGTAGCAACCTTGACTCCAACGGTCGGATCTCTCATTGGCAGAGAGTCTTGTGCAGTCGATTGCATTGGCTCGATAGGATTTTGTGCCAGAAATGGGCTGATCATTGTCTGAGGTTGGGAAGTGGAAGTGCGATGTATTGAGGCTGGGTTTGGGCTAGCCCCCTTCGACCTCTTGAGACAGTCCTACTTTGGCTCTGCCAGGTGATTATCAAAGCAGATGGACTTTTAAGACTTCTCCCAGCTTTCCCAAGGCAAGGACATTCTTTAGTTCACCCTGGAGTCTGTGGCAGTACGGAGTGGCCAAGGCTTCCCTGTTCCAGCCGCGCTCCTCGGCCAAAGTCTGTAACTCAACAGCAAAGTCAGCTACTGACTGACAACCTTGATGCACCTTCATTAAATGGTCTAAGGCGCTGTTTGCTCTGGCGGGATAATGGAACAGCTTCTTCATGCCATTCCTGAATTCCTCCAAATCCAAGCAAATCTCCAACCTCTGTTACCAATGCGTGGTGGCCCAGGCTAGGGCTCTTCCAGTCAGGAGAGAGATCATGAAGCCCACCTTTCCATGCTCCGTAGGGAACCAGGATGGCTGGAGTTCAATCACCAATGAACACAGAGTGAGGAAGCCATGGCAAGAGCCTAGGTCACTGCCGAATCTCTCCAGGTTTGGAAGATGGACTGACTCTGCAGTGACCTACAACATCACCCAAGTGACTCTGGCTTCCTCCTTGCATAGTTGGTGCATGGTGACCTGGAGGTTGTGTATCTCCAGGCTCTGTTGAGAAATATTCTTGCTGTGGAAGGCCATAGCTGACACGAGGCTCTAATGTCATGTTGGGCCCATGTTAGGCTTAATTGTACTGTGACCCAAGGACCCAAGTGTTGGCGTATCCAAGACTAGAATTGAGACACGATATGAGACTGAAACGAGGACAAGGTTCTAAACTAGACACTAGGTGAGAATCCAAAGTAGAGCTGATGATTGAGGACCAAACTTTAGTTCAGGTGCTCTTTAAATATTAAAATACTGGTGCCAAAACATGTCTGCCAATTAATGGCTGCCAGCTATCCATATTCTGGAGAGTCAGAGTGTCTAAACCCCGGAAGCTAGCACAGTCAGATGCGTTTCGTTAACAATGATACTCCACTGTAAAAGTGGCTTTTAGTCAACACTCAGTCTCTTTATGTGCTGCTTCTTTTAACCTCATGCTGCATCTCAAATTTGCTACGGTTAATCCTGAGCATCTCAGAATCACTGTGTCAACATAACCACGTATTCACTCAATGTCCAGAATGCATTGTTTTACTTTAACCGGTTCTAATCATCCTGTTTATTAGTGACAAATATCTGTTCTCAATGAATTCTTGACCTTTAATAAAGTCCTTTGCAGAGTTCTACACCAACAACACCCTGAGATGGAGGATTGAAGTACCATGTAACTGAAAGTTCAGGATCATTCTTGGGCACCAGATGGAAGTGTTCTGGAAAGCAGTTGCCCCAAATGTATTGCACTAAAATGTTAAAGATTAACAAGTGAATCACTGTTTCATCCGGAATCAGAGTTTGGTTCCTTATTTAGTGGGCAGGGATGAGATAAAAGTGCAGGGGTTACGTTTGTTGCATTTGTTTGGGATGGTGCTCTGAGGAGGTTTGGGAGTTGGTGGAAAAGGAAAAGTAAGCCAGGAGGTCATGATGGGAAAAGTCTATCTGGAATGCTGTAAGTGCGAGGAAGGGAATTTGTGTTTGATGGCAGCAAAGGTTGAAGGGGGCAGATATTATAGAAGATTGAATGTGGAGCTTGGTAAGATGAAAGTGGGGACAAGTAGAACTTACTAACAGCAGCATAGAGAAAACCTCAATAAGGAAAAGTAAAACATCTCAAAACACTGGTGGAAAAGGTACTTTATCAAAGCAGATATGACAGAGCTGGACAAACAGGGAGATTGGGGGAGTCTAATGTTTGAAAGTCGGTGGAGGGCATCACTGAAACAAAGGGTGATATAGTGTGGTGGATTAGACTAAGTGGCCTATTCTGAAGATATTTTCCTTTTGCTGTACTTCAATGCTGAGATCCTGTTGAAGGGCAGAACAGGCATGTGTCTTACCTCTGTTATATTTCTTAAATTTGTACATGGTGCTATTGCCATTGCCTGGGAGTGGAACAAATTTACCTCTTCCTTCTACAAAGACACTTTTAGGGGAAGTCGAATGTCTTATTATATCACTGTGTGATGTCTAAGGTAGTGTTCACAGCATTAAAACCTTGTTTACTTTTGTTGAATCAAACGTGTCTACTTAAGCAATTCAACAATTTTATATAGTGAGTATCTGAGCTATAGAGACCACCATATTGCCAGATTTGGTCTGTGCTGTGGACAAAGTCCTTATATATCCAGTAACTTCTAATGAAAATGGATTGTGTACTAAAAAGGTTTTGCCCTTTCTATACTCCTCCCCTACAATGAAATACCAAAAGTTTACACAAAGTAGTGTGCAGTTTGAGGTGGAGGTGGATACGATAGGGTGTTTTAAGAGACTTTTGGATAGGTACATGGAGCTTAGAAAAATAGAGGGCTATAGCTTAGCCTAGTAATTTCTAAGGTAGGGACATGTTCGGCACAACTTTGTGGGCCGAAGGGCCTATATTGTGCTGTTGGTTTTCTATGCTTCTATGTTTCTAAAGCTAAATTCAGGAAAGATCCCAGCAGACTGGAGAATTGCACTCAACACCACTGTTAAAAAAAGGACAGAGGAAGTATAAAACTGAGAGTTAGTCTAACATGTGTCACTGGGACAATTCATTACTGCAGAAGTAATATCATGATTTGTGTGTAAGGCCAGCATTTATTGCCCATCCCCAAGTTCTCTTAAAATGATGATAGTGAGCCATCTTCAAAATCAAAGTCAACATCAAGTTTATTATCATATGCACAAGTACAGGTAAACATAGATGCAATGAAAACCCTGTGTTAGTATGTGGTCAGTGGGAAAACTACCCCTCTTGTGTTTGTCAATCTCAATAGTGAAGATTCAGTGTCTCTGGATCCTGCCTCTGGAATTATCCAAACCTTCATGAATCTGGTTCTACTCCACTTTCCTTTCTTGGAATCTGTCTTTGTTAACCATTTATCTTATTTAGAGTGGGAGGGAATGCTAGGTATTGTCATATGTTTATGAGTACAAGGTTGGGGTGGGGTGAACTGGGCAGGAGGATTGGGGTGGGGGGCTCTTGATTCAAATTGTGTTTGTGTGGAGGTGGAGGGTCTTGAGAGTCAGTGGGTTTTGGTAGGGATGCCCAGTGTTAATGGGAGCATTGCCCAAGATTAATAGGGTTGCTCTGGGTTGGGGATGTGGTTAACATCTGGGGGTGCAGTTAGGGCTGTTGATGTCAAGGTTAGGGTTAGGATTAGGAACTGGCAGCAACATAAGTCCAAATAGTACAGGAGCAGAATTAGGCCATTCAATTTATTGAGTCGCCTCCACCACTTTGGAATAGCTGATTTATTTTCCCTGTCAACCCCATTCTCCAGCCTTCTCCCGTAACCTTTGACACCCTGATTAATCAAGAACCTATCAACCTCCACCTTAAATATATCCAATTACATGACCTGCACAGCTGTCTGTGGCAACGAATTTCACAGATTCCCCATTCCCTGGCTAAAGAAATGTACTGTATCTCTGTTCTAAATGGATATCCTGTAGCAATGTACTACTTACAGAGCTAGAGACAACAACACGCAGTCGGTAAGTTGTTTCGAGACTAGTTTATTCAAAATTCGCGGTGCTGGCATTTAATCCCTAGCGCCCGCCCTCTCTGGGTGGAAATGATATCAGAGGTGCATTACCAAAGTCTCTCCCCGCGCGCTGGCTATTTGTGAGCCGGTTCGCCTGCGCAGAAAGTGGGTCGCCACATAACCCCACCCCCCAGAACCGGCGATATACCCCCCAATGTCCACAGTCTGGATCAGCCTCTGTTTGGGAGGTCTGCCTCTGCGCCGCGGTGCCTGAACCTCGACCGGCTACGCCAAGTCCACATGGGCTGGTTTGAGTCGGTCCACCGTGAAAACCTCCTCTTTTCCCCCAATGTCCAGAACATACGTGGACCCGTTGTTGTTGATCACCTTGAACGGCCCCTCGTACGGCTGCTGTAGCGGTGCCCGGTGTCCGCCCCTTCGTACAAATACAAACTTACAGTTCTGCAGGTGTTTGGGTACATGGGTCGGGGTCCGTCCATGCTGTGAAGTCGGTACAGGGGCCGGGTTGCCAAGCCTGTCTGTCCAGGACTGCTGCAGGTTCTTCCTCTTGCCCCCTTGGGGCTGGTATGAGCTCTCCTGGGACAGCCAGGGGTGCACTGTATACCAACTCGGCCGATGAGACGTGCAGATCCTCTTTGGGCGCTGTGCGAATTCCAAGCAGGACCCAGGGAAGCTCGTCCACCCAGTTAGGTCTGCTCAGGCGGGCCATGAGAGCCGACTTCAAGTGACGGTGGAAGCGTTCCACTAGTCTGTTCGACTGTGGGTGGTAGGCAGTAGTGTGGTGTAGCTGCGTTCCCAACAGGCTGGCCACAGCTGACCACAGGCTGGAGGTGAACTGGGCGCCTCTGTCAGAGGTAATGTGGGCCGGTACCCCGAAGCGTGCTACCCAGGTTGCGATCAGTGCTCGGGCGCAGGAATCGGCAGATGTGTCGGTGAGCGGGACCGCCTCTGGCCACCTCGTGAACCGGTCTACCATAGTTAGGAGGTACCGCGCTCCTTGGGACACTGGTAGGGGGCCCATGATATCCACATGAATGTGGTCGAACCTCCGGTGGGTGGGTTCGAACTGCTGCAGCGGGGCTTTAGTGTGCTGCTGCACCTTGGCTGTTTGGCACTGCGCGCACAGTCTGGCCCACTCACTGACCTGCTTGCGAAGTCCGTGCCACGCGAACTTGCTGGAGACCAGCCGGATGGTTGTCCTGGTAGATGGGTGCGCCAAACCATGTATGGAGTCGAAAACCCGCCGCATCCAGGCTGCCGGGACGATGGGGCGAGGTTGGCAGGTAGCCACATCACACAGGAGGGTCCTCTCACCTGGGCCTATGAGAAAGTCCTGCAGCTGCAAACCCGAGACTGTGGTCCTGTATCTGGGCATCTCATCGTCTGCCTGCTGCGCCTCCGCCAGTGCTGCATAGTCCACCCCCAGGACAGGGCCTGGATAGCTGGTCTGGAGAGTGTGTCCGCCACAACGTTGTCCTTTCCCGAGACATGCTGGATGTCCATCGTGTACTCGGAGATGTAGGACAGATGTCACTGCTGGCGAGCCGACCAGGGATTGGACACCTTCGTGAACGTGAAGGTCAACGGTTTGTGGTCCGTGAACGCGGCGAACGGCCTGCCTTCTAAGAAGTACCTGAAATGCCGGATTGCCAGATACAGTGCCAACAGCTCCCAGTCGAAAGCTCTGTACTTGAGTTCGGGTGGTCGTAGGTGCTTGCTGAAGAACGCCAGGGGTTGCCAGCGCCCCTCGATGAGCTACTCCAGCACCCCACCGACTGCTGTGTCGGATGCGTCCACCATGAGTGCGGTCGGAACGTCCATTCTGGGGTGCACCAGCATCGCGGCATCTGCCAAGGCTTCCTTGGCTTTAACGAAAGTGGCCGCAGCCTCCTCGTCCCAAGTAATGTCTTTGCCTTTACCCAACATCAGGATGTACAAAGGGCACATGATATGGGCTGCTGAGGGGAGGAAACGGTGGTAGAAGTTCACCATACCAATGAACTCCTGCAGGCCTTTGACCGTGTTGGGCCGGGCAAAGTAGCGGATCGCGTCTACCTTGGCGGGCAGAGGTGTTGCCCCGTCCTTGGTAATCCTGTGGCCCAGGAAGTCGATGGTATCGAGACCAAACTGGCATTTGGCCGGGTTGATCGTGAGGCCGAAATCACTCAGGCGGGAGTAGAGCTGGCGGAGGTGGGACAGATGCTCCTGACGACCACTGTCATCCAAATAGATGAACGCAAAGTCCAGGTCGCGTCCCACCACATCCATTAGCCGCTGGAACGTCTGTGCGGCATTCTTCAGGCCAAACGGCATTTAGAGGAACTCTAACAGGCCAAACGGGGTGATGAGTGCTGTTTTGGGGATGTCTTCAGGGTGCACCGGAATTTGATGGTATCCCCGGACGAGGTCTACTTTGGAAAAGATTCTTGCCCCGTGCAGGTTTGCTGCAAAATCCTGTATGTGCGGCACGGGGTAGCGGTCTGGAGTTGTAGCCTCGTTCAGTCTGCGGTAGTCGCCACATGGTCTCCAACCTCTGGCTGCTTTGGGCACCATGTGCAAGGGGGAAGCCCATGGGCTGTTGGACCTCCGTATGATCCCCAATTCCTCCATCCTCTTGAACTCCTCCTTCGCCAGGCAGAGCTTTTCCGGGGGAGCCTTCGTGCGCTGGTGTGGAGGGGTGGTCCCTGGTCAGGATGTGGTGCTGCACCCTGTGTCTGGGCATGGCTGCCGTGAACTGCGGTGCCAGAATCGATGGAAAGTCCACCAGGATTCTGGTGAATTCGTTGTCCGACAGCGTGATGGAGTCCAGGTGTTGGGCCGGCAACTTGGCTTCACCCAGGGAGAACGTCTGGAAAGTCTTGGCATGTACCAGTCTTTTCCCTTGCAAGTCGACCAGCAGGCTGTGAGCTCGCAAGAAGTCTGCCCCCAGCAGTGGTTGGGCCACCGCGGCCAGTGTGAAGTCCCACATGAACCGGCTGGCGCCGAACTGCAGCTGCACTGTGCGGGTGCCGTAGGTCCGTATCGTGCTGCCGTTTGTGGCCCTCAGGGTGGGTCCTGGCTTCCTGTTGCGGGTGTCGTACCCCGTCGGGGGCAAGATGCTGATCTCCGCTATGGTGTTGACCAAGAAGCGGCGTCCCGACTGTTTGTCCCAGACGTACAAGAGGCTGTCCTGGTGGCCAGCCGCCATAGTTATTAGCGGCAGCTGGCCCTGGCCCTTGCAGGGCGGGCGACAACGGCGGGCTTCTGTGCCCCACCGCTGGTGGTAGAAACACCACTGTTCACTGTCCTCCTCACTATTGCCTCTGTGTTGTGTGCACCCCCCTGCTGGGCCTGGTCTGGTCCGCTGCTGGGAGCGTGGCCTGGTAATCTGACCGACGGACGCCACGCTCTCCCTCTTGGCTTTCCACAGCACGTCTGCCCGGGCCGCCACCTTCCGGGGGTCACTGAAATCTGCGTCGGCCAGCAGCAGATGTATGTCCTCGGGCAGTTGCTCTAGGAACGCTTGCTCGAACATGAGGCAGGGCTTGTGTCTGTCAGCCAGGGACAGCATCTCGTTCATCAGTGCTGACGGCAGCCTGTCTTCCAAACCGTCCAGGTGAAGCAGGCAGGCACCCTGCTCACGCTGTGAGAGGCCAAAGGTCCCAATGAGCAGCGCTTTGAATGCTTCATATTTGCCTTCTTCCGGGGGCAACTGTATGAAATCCGCAACCTGAGCGGCCATCTCCTGGTCAAGGGCGCTCACCACGTGATAGTAACGCGTGGAATCAGAAGATATCTGCCGAATCTGGAACTGGGCTTCTGCTTGGCTAAACCACACGCGTGGTCGCAGCGTCCAGAAAGTCAGCAGTTTTAGCGAAACTGCGTGAACAGATGAAGAGTCGGTCATCTTTGGTCCAAATCCCGTTTGCACCATCGGGGTCACCAATGTAGCGATGTACTACATACAGAGCTAGAGACAACGACACGCAGTCAGTAAGTCGTTTCGAGACTAGTTGATTCAAACTTCGCGGCGCTGGCATTTAATCCCTAGCGCCTGCCCTCTCCAGGCAGAAATGACGTCAGAGGTGCATTACCAAAGTCTCTCCCTGTGCGCTGGCTATTTGTGAGCCGGTTCGCCTGTGCAGAAAGTGGGTTGCCACAATCCCTCAATTCTATGGCTGTGCCATCTGGTCCTGAATTCCCACACTATAGGAAACATCCTCTCCACATCCACTCTATTTAAGTCTCTAAGTATTCAATAGATTTCAATAAGAATCCCTCCCTCATTCTGCTAAACTCCAGTGCGTAAAGGCCCAGAGCTATCAAACACTCCTCATATGTTAACCCTTTAGTTGTTGCAATGAGCGAATAAAGCGAACCCAAGTGCAGGACACAGGCATGGAGATTGAGTTAGGGTGCTTACGCAGACGTGAATTTTGAACAGCAAACAGGAGGGTCTTGACACAGAGAGACGGAGTTTCATAGGTAAACCTCGAAACTGGAGCAGAACTTAGAACACACGGTCCTAAGTGGCTGAGAAACGTTAATTACCACACGGGCAAAACCAACGATCTGGCCACTAGTGGTTGTAAGCAACGCCAGGGTTCTTATGCTGTAGGTCTTGATGGAAACCAGGCATGATGTCATCAAAGTGAATTAGAAGCGAATGGGAAAGTAATGGGCAGAACTCGTGGCACAGTCAAAGGAAATTAGCAGGAAGATAAGGAATTAACGTTCGGGACCATGACAATATCACCCCCCTCCCTCAACGGGAGCCTCCAGGTGAACCACCAGGCTTGTCCGGATTGTCTCAATGGAAATCACAGATGAGGGAAGGGTCCAGGATGAAGGAGCGGGGAATCCAGGAGCGTTCCTCCGGGCCGTATTCCTCCCAATTGACCAAGTACTGGAGGCCCCTGTCTCGACAGCGCACATCTAGTAATTGCTGGACGGTGTATGCCGGATGGTCGTCAATGATCCGGGCGGGTGGAGGGGATTCGGCAGGAGGGCACAAATGGCTGACAGATACAGGTTTCAATTCGGAGATGTGGAATGTGGGATGAATATACATGGATCCGGGCAGTTTGAGTCCGACCACCAAGGAGTTGATGACACTCTCAATCTCAAATGGTCCCAGTTAGTAAGGGGCGAGTTTCTTGGGTTCTTTATTGAGGGGGATGTCTTTTGACAAGAGCCAAACCTTCTGCCCAGGTCGATAACTTGGTGCAAGAATTCGATGGCGATGGGCAATCCTCCAGTTGTGGTCGGTTGAGCAGAGCAGGGCCGCGCATGCATCCTTCCAGATCTTGTGGCACCGGCGGAGATGGGCCTGAACAGAAGGCACAGCGATGTCCTCTTCATGTGCAGGAAACAGGGGGTTGGTAACCAAGGGAGCATCCGAAGGAAGACATTCTGGTGGTGGTGCTGACCAGGGAGCTGTGGGTGTACTCGACCCAAATGAGATGGGCACTCCAGGATGACGGGTTGTTGGCAGTTAAGCAGCGCAGTGCTGCTTCCAAATCCTGGTTTGCTTGTTCTGTTTGACCATTAGTCTGCGGATGGAAGCCGGAAGACAGGCTTACTGAGGCTCCAAGGGCTTGACAAAAGGATCTCCAGACTTGAGAGATGAGTTGGGTGCCCCAGTCAGAAATAATGTCAGAGGGAATTCCATGAAGGTGGAAGACGTGATGAACAAGGAGGTCGGCTGCCTCACGGGCTGTAGGGAGTTTGGGAAGGGCTACGAAGTGCACAGCTTTGGAGAAGCGGTCCACCACAGTGAGTACGGCAGTGTTCCCATGTGAAGGGGGTAGTCCTGTAACGAAATCCAGTGCAATGTGAGACCAAGGGTGGCTATGGACAGGTAGGGGACAAAGCAACCCTGCAGGTGGTCGGTGGGAGGCTTTTCCACAGGCACAAACAGAACAGGCAGAGACAAAGGATCAGGTGTCAGCGTCCATGGAGGGCCACTAGAAATGTCTCTTTAGAAGGGACAGAGTTTGATCGATTCCAGGATGGCAGGTGAAATGAGGAGTGCGCCATCACTGGAGAACCTGAGACCGATCCAAGTCAGGCACGAAGAGGCGATCGGAGAGTCCAATGTCAGGTTGAGTCCATTGGGCCTCTTTGACTATGGCCTTGATCTCCCAGGCGAGGGCAGCCACTACACAGGATGGTGGAAAGATGGTCTCGGGATTGGGAAGGCCCTCCACTCCGCCACTGCCCGGATCTTTTCGGGATCTGACCTCACTTGCCCGGTCTCGATGATGTAACCTAAGAAATTGACAGAAAGGACATGAAACTCATACTTCTCAGCCTTCACGAAGTTTGTTCTCCCAAAGCCTCTGCAGAACCTGACGGACATGGTAGATGTGTTTTTGAAGACTGCGGGAGAAGATTAAGATGTTGTCCATCTTAATGAAATGAAAAAATGTAACAGTTAATTAAGTCCCTAAGGACATCGTTTATCAGGGCTTGGAAGATGGCGGGGGCATTGGTGAGACCGAATGGCATGACCAGGTATTCAAAGTGACCAAGAGGTGTGTTAAAGGCTGCTTTCCACTCATCACCCTCCCTTATCCTGAACAGGTGGTAGGCACTTCGTAGGTCCAACTTAGAGAAGATGGTGGCTCCATGAAGGGGTTCGAAAGCAGAGTTGATACGGGGCAGTGGATACTTAATCTTTATGGTTATGCTATTCAGGCCCCAGTAGTCAATGCAGGGGCGCAGTGAGCCGTCTTTCTTCCCCACAAAGAAAAAAACCTGCGCTTACAGGGGAAGATGAGGGTCGGATAATGCCCGCCATGAGAGATTTATTTATGTAAGCTTCCATTGCTTCTCTTTCTGGCCGGGACAGGTTATACAGCCGACTGGTGGGTAGAGGGGCTCCGGGGAGAAGGTCAATTGTGCAATCGTAAGGGCAGTGTGGAGGCAGGGAAAGAGTCCATTGTTTGCTAACAGTTCTCACAGATCGTGATACTCTGCTGGAACCTTGGACAAGCCGGGGGTTTCAGAGGCAGACGAGGTTGCGGTGACTTTCACAGGGGAAAGGGCTGATTGTAGACAATTGAAGTGACAGAACGGACTCCAGCTGGCTTTCTTCCAGGTGGACCAGTCAATGTGGGGATTATGGCGGCTTAACCAGGGGTACCCAAGAACTATAGGAGCTTGAGGAGAGGAAATTAGGTTAAATTGTACCTGTTCCCAATGGTTCCCGGAGAGAATAAGAGACAGGGGTGGTGTACCATGTGTGACTCGGGCCAGAAGTCTACCGTCCAGTGCCCGGGCTCCCAGAGGGGTACTCAACGCCTCCTGAGGAATTCTGTCCCGGGAAGCTATGTTCTCATCCAAAAGGTTTCCCTCAATGCCGGAGTCCACTAGAGCTGACAGAGGCAGGGACTGTTGGTTGTAACATAAAGTAGCTTGGATCGACATCCAGGTTCGGAGGACAGAAGGGAATGTTGTCTGGCTCACCAGAGTCCCCCTCTCTACTGGTGAGCCCTACCTTTTGGCCGAAGGGAACAGGTAGCACGAAAGTGGCCGGACAGGCTACAATAGAGACATTTCGCCATTCTCAGTCTCCGGAGTCACTCTGTGGGAGAAAGACGGTTCCATCCCAGCTGTATGAGTTCCTCTCCCGGGGTGATGGAAATGGCCGGGCTGGGAGTTACTCTAGGAGCAGGAGGAGAAGAGAGGTTTGTGCTGGTGGGAGACGGTAAAGAGTGCTGTGGAATGGCCAAAAGTGGCGGACGACGAGTTCTTTCCCTATGGCTTTCTTGAAGACGATTGTCCAACCTGGTGGCTAGGGAGATCAAGGAATCCAGGCTGTCAGTGTCATCTCTTACCACCAACTCATCTTTCACCATGTGGCTGAGATAATTCCAAAATACCCCTTAGAGTGCTTGATCGTTCCATCCCGAGTCAGCCGCTAACGTCCAGAATTCCACAGAGTATTTGGCAACACCGCGTGAGCCCTGACGGAGAGTGAGTAGACGTGTAGCGGCATCTTTACCACGGATGGTGTAGTCAAAGTTCTTTCTCATTTCCGCGATAAAGGTGGGGAAAGAAGAGCAGATCTCCAGTTGATTATCCCAAATAGCTGTAGCCCACGCTAAGGCACTTCCCTGAAACAACCCCATGATATAAGCTATCTTTGACTTATCGGTGGAGTACGTGGATGACTGCTGTTTGAACACCAAGGAGCATTGCAGAAGGAAGGCTTGGCACTTCCCCAAATCCTCAGCATAGCGCTCTGGTTCAGGTACGTGCGGCTGTCTTGGCCGGGGTGTTGCTGACACGTAGGGGGTTGTCGCTACAGGCTGTCTGGGCTGGTTAAACAGAGCTCCAGGAGTGGATACATGGTGCACCTGGTCGCCGATCTTCATTACGTTAGCAGACAGGGAATGGAGGTTCTCCATGACATCCCGGAGAAGTTGATCGTGCAGACCCAGTAGGGAGCCCTGGCTGGCGAGGGCTTGTTGCCAGATCATTCTGTTGCAATGAGCGAATGAAGTGAACCCAAGTGCAGGACACAGGCACAGAGATTGAGTTAGGATGCTGACACGGATGTGAACATTGAACAGCAAACAGGAGGGATCTTGACACCGAGCCTTGACTCAGAGAGACGTTTCATAGGTAAACCTTGAAACTGGAGCAAAACTTAGAACACATGGTCCTAAGCGGCCAGGAAACGTTAATCACCACACAGGCAAAACCAGCAATCTGGCGACTAGTGGTTGTAATGCCTGGGTTCTTATGCTGCAGGTCTTGATGGAAACCAGGTGTGCTGTCATCAAAGAGAATTAGAAGCAAATGGGAAATTAACAGTCAGAACTGTGGTACAATCAAAGGAAATTAGGAGAAAGATAGGGAATTAACAATTGAGACCATGACATTAATGCCTGGCATCATTCTCATGAACCTCCTCTGGATCCTCTCCAATGCCAGCACATCTTTTCTTAGATAAGGGGCCCAAAGCTGCTCACAGTACTCCAAGTGTGGCCTGACCAAGGATGTATCACATCTTTGCTCTTATAATCTTGTCCTTTCCAAATGAATGCTACCATTGCATTTTCCTTCCTTACCAAAGGCTCAACATACAAGTTAACCTTTAGGAAATCCTGCACGATGATTCCCAAGTCCCTTTGCACCTCTGATTTTTGAACTGTCTCCCCATGGAAAATAATCCATGTCTTTATTCCTTCTGCAAAAGTGCATGACCATGACTTCCCTACACTATATTCCATCTGCCACTTCTTTGCCTATTTCCCCATTCTATCTAAGTCTTTCTGCAGACTCCCTGCTTGCTCAACACTACCTGTCCCTCCACCTATTTTTGTATCATCCGCAAACTTGGCCACAAAGCCATTAATTCCATCGTCCAAATCATTGGCATATAAGTTGAAAGAAGCAGTCCCAACACTGACCCCCGCTGCATACCACTAGTCACTGGCAGCCAACTAGAAAAGGCTGCCTTTATTCCCACTTTTTGCCCCCTGCCAGTCAGCCTAACTTCTATCCATGCTAGTACCTTTACTGTAATAACATGAGCTCTTATCTTGTTAAGCAGCCTCATGTGCAGCACCTCGTCGAAGGCTTGCTAAAAATCCAAATAAGCAATGTCCACTGACTCTCCTTTCTCTATCCTGCTTGTTATTTCCTCAAAGAATTCCAACAGATATGTCAGGCAAGATTTCCCTTTATGAAAACCGTGTTGACTTTGGCCTATTTTATCATGTGCCTCCAGGGACTCTGAAACCTCATCCTTAATAATGGACTCCAACATCTTTCCAATGACTGGAAGACAGGCTAAGTGGTATATCATTTCCTTTCTTCTGCCTCCTTCCCTTCTTAAATAGCGGAGTGACATTTGCAATTTTCCAGTCTTCTGGATGTCTTCAGCTACCTCTTCCAGAACCCTGGGGTGTAGTCCATCTGATCCAGATGACTGACCTACCTTCAGACCTTACAGCTTTCCAAGTATCTTCTTCTCAGCAATAGCAACAACACTTCCTTCTGCCCCCTGACACTCTCACATTTCTGGCATTCTGTTAGTGTTTCCCACAGTGATAACTGACACAAAATACTTACTAAGTTAATCCGTCATTTCTTTGTGACTCATTACTACCTCTCCAGTGTAATTTTCCAGTGGTCTGATATCCCCTCTCATCTCTCTTTTATTCTTTATGTATCTGAAATAATTTTCATATCTTCTTTTATACTATTGGCTAGCTTACCTTCATATTTCATCTTTTCTCCCTTTATGGTTTTTTTAGTTGCCTTCTGTTGGTTTTTAAAAGCTTCCCAATCCTCTACATCTCCACTAATTGTCACTATATTATTTGTTCTCTCTTTTGCCCTAATGCTATCATTGACTTCAATTGTCAGGGAAGGTTGCCTCATCTCCCTTCAGAATACCACTTCTTCTTTGGGATGTATCTTCCCTGCACCTTCCAACTTTCCCCCAGAAACATCAGCCATTGCTATTCTGCTGCAATCCCTGCTAGTGTCCCCTTCCAATCAACTTTGGCCAGCTCCTCTCTCATGGTTTTTCAGCTTCCCAAATATCTTTACTCCACTGAAACACTGATATATCAAATTTTAGCTTCACCTTCTTAAACTGCAGGGTGAACTCTAACATTTTATGATTACTGCTTCTTAATGGTTCCTTTACCTTAAGCTCCCTAATCAAATCTGGGCCATTACATAACACCCAATCCAGAACTGTTGTTCCCCTAATGGGCTCAACCACAAACTGCTCTTAAAATGCCATATAATAAACATTCTACAAATTCCCTGTCTTGGGATCCAGCACCAAACTGATTTTTCCAGTCTACCTATATATAGAAATTCCCCATAAGTATTGCAACTTTGCACTTTTTACAAGCTTTTCTATCTCTCTTTGTAACTTGTAGCCTACATGCTTGTTACTGTTTGGATATATAGCATCTTATAAGTAGCATTCACAAGACAAACAAAAATTAATCATGAACTATGTAAAATTTTACATGAAAACAAAGAAGAACCAAAAAAAGTCCATTTTAGTGCAAAATGGTCAAAGATGTCATAATGTTGCAAAACTGTAGTGATTAGGGCTTTGCTGGTTGGTTCAAGAACCAGGTTAGATACCAGGTTGGTAACAGTAAAGGCAAGTTACTGTTTTTGAATCTCATAGTGTGGGACTACAGGCTTTTATTACTCTTACCTGTTGGTAGCTATGATTAGATGGCATGGTCCAGATGATGGAGATCTTTGATGCTAGATGTTGCCTTCTTGAAGCAGCACCTTCTACAGATAATGCCAATGGTGGGAAAGGATATTCCTGTGATGTATTGGGCAGAGTTCATTACTCTCTGCATGTTCTTACACTCCTGTACATTCCAATTGCCATACCAGACCATAGAGTCATAGAACACTTCAACACAGAAACAGGCCCATCGGCCCAACTAGTCCATGTCAAACTATTATTCTGGCTAGTCCCATCAGCTTACACCCAGACCATAGCCCTTCATACCCCTTCTATTCATATACTTCTCCATATGTCTCTTAAGTGTTGAAATTGAACCCACATCCACCACTTCCATTGGCAGCTCATTCCACACTCTCAACGCCTTCTGAGTGAAGAAGTTCCAGTTAAACATTTCACCATTCACCCTTAACTCATGCCTTCTAGTTCTAGTCTCACCCTATCTCAGTGGAAAAAGCCTGCTTGCACTTACCCTATCTGTACCCCTTCATAATTTAGTAGACCTTGATTAAATCTCCCACGTGCTCCTTTGTGATGTGAAATTTCAGAATCAGAATCAGGTTTATTATCACCAGCATGTAACATGAAATTTGTTAACTTAGCAGCAGCAGTTCAATGCAATATGTAATCTAGCAGAGAAAAAGAAATGATGATAATAATAATAAATAAACAAGTAAATCAATTACATATATTGAATAGATTACCAAAAAAGTGCAAAAACAGAAATACTGTATATTGAAGAAAAAAGTGAGATTGTGTCCAAAGATTCAATGCCCATTCAGGAATCGGATGGCAGAGGGGAAGAAGCTGTTTCTGAATCACTGAGTGTGTGCCTTCTGGCTTCTGTACCTCCTACCTGATGGTAACAGTGAGAAAAGGGCATGCCCTGGGTGCAGGAGGTCCTCAATAATGGACGCTGCCTTTCTGAGACACTGCTCCCTAAAGATGTCCTGGGTACTTTCTAGGCTAGTACCCAAGATGGAGCTGACTAGATTTACAACCTTCTGCAGCTTCTTTTGGTTTTGTGCAGTAGTTCCTCCATACCAGACAGTGATGTAGCCTGTCAGAATGCTCTCCACAGTACAATTGTAGAAGTTTTTGAGTGTATTTGTTGACATGCCAAATCTCTTCAAACTCCTAATAAAGTATAGCCGCTGTCTTGCCTTCTTTATAACTACATCGATATGTTGGGACCAGGTTAGATCCTCAGAGATCTTGACACCCAGGAATTTGAAGCTGATCACTCTCTCCACTTCTGATCCCTCTATGAGGATTGGTATGTGTTTCTTCGTCTTAACCTTCCTGAAGTCCACAATCAGCCCTTTCATCTTACTGACGTTGAGTGCCAGGTTGTTGCTGTGGCACCACTCCACTAGTTGGTATATCTCACTCCTGTACACCCTCTCATCCCCACCTGAGATTCTACCAACAACAACAACAACAACAACAGGGAATAAGGGAATAAGGTCTAACCTATTCAACCTTTCCATGTAACTCAGGTCCTCAAGTCCCAGCAACATGCCTGGAAATCCTCTCTGCACTTTTTCGATCTTATTGATGTCTTTCCTGTAGGTAGGTGACCAGAACTGCACACAATACTCCACATTAGGACTCACCAACATCTTATACAACTTCAATATATCATCCCATGATACAACCAATAAGGTTAGTTCAACAGTGCATCTGTGGTTCTTTAGAGTGTTTGATGATAAGCTGAACCTTTTTAACCTCCTAAGAAAATAAAGATGCCAATGTGCTTTCCTTATGATTGCATCTATGTGTTGGGCCCAGGACGGGTCATCTATTATGTTAACACCCAGGAATTTAAATCTGCTAGCTCTCTCCATTGTAGATACCCCAATGTACATTAGTGCATGCTTACCCTCCTTCCCTTCCTGAAGTCAGCAATCAGCTCTTTGTTTTACTGGCATTGTGTGAGAGATTGTTGTTGCAGCACCACTCATACAGATGACCTATCTCACCCCAGTGTGCTACTCCTCATCACTTGTGAGTCGTCCAACAACAGTAGTGTTGCTGGTAAATCTGAAGATGCCATTGCAGCTATGCTTAGCCATACGTTCATGTGTATTCAGAGAGTAGAGCAGGGTACAAGTTGTGTTGTTGATCAGCAAAGAGAAGATGCTGTTACCAATCCTCACGTTGGAAGGACTTGCTCGACGATTTGATTTAATTACGTTAGGTCTAGGGTCACAGCCAGAAGGATAGTAGATTTACGAAGGGATATGGATTGACTGAGTGGCAAAAGACTGTCAAATGAAAATTAATGTGGGGAAATGTTAAATCATACACTTCAGTAAGGGAAATCACAAGGCAGATAATTATCTTAATGGAAGAACACTGAAGGTGAGTGAAGTGCCCAATGCCAGTGACATCATCCTGTATGGTCTCTTCCTAAGAGTCCAAGGGTTTGATAAACTGACAATGATCACCTGCCATTAAGTATGAATTTTAATAGCAATCTTTTACACAAGCTACTGATTGTAGTGCATATAGTCTGTCTAAAACCAATTTCCATTCTTACATCAGTATGATACAACCTTGGACTTGAACAATTCAGTCTACATTAAGGACTTAGATGAAAGGCCCAAACATATTGTTGCAAAACAAAAGCTGAAGATGCTGGAAATCCCAAACTACAGTAATGTCATAAATCAGGCAGTATGTGTAACGAAAGAAACAGAGTTTTCAGGTTGATGCATGAAGAAAACTCATTAACCTGAAATTATTAACAATACTTTACACTCCATAGAGGCTGCTATATTTGCTGAGTATTTCCAGCTTTTACTGTATTGTGAATCATCGAGCAATACAGCACAGATATCGGCCCTTTATCCCAACGAGTCCATGCTGACCATAGCGCTCATCTGCTGGTCCCAATTGCCTGCATTTGGCCCATGTCCCTCTTATGTCTTTCTTTAAGACACGCTATTGTACCTGCCTCAACCACTTCCTGTGGCAGATCTTTGTATTCATCACCCTCTGTGGAAAAGTTTCACCACAGGTCCTTCTATGCCCCTAAATTTGATCTCCCCTAACCTGGGGAAAAGTCTGTTATCATCCACCTTAATCATAAAACATAGCACAGTACAGGCCCTTTGGCGCATGATATTGTGCCGACCTTTTGACCCACTCTAGATCAATCTAACCCTTCTGTCCTACATAACCCTCTATTTTTCTATCATCTATGTGCCTATCTAAGAATTTCTTAAATGCCCTTAATGTATCTGCCTTTACTAACACCCCTAGCAAAGCATTCTATGAACCCACCACTTTCTGAGTAAAAAACTCTCTCTGACATCCCCCCCCCCCATACCTTCCTCTTTTTGGATATATACCTCAAGAATGGTTGAAAAGAGATTATTATTTAATGAATATACTGTTGGTGACTGGTAAAAAAGACTCTTACTAGGAAATGGTTATCACAGGAGAGCCCAACTTTAAATACATGGATGGAAATTACAATGGACATTTACAAAATGGAGAAGGTAACAGCATCTGTTAACCATAAGCTGGAACAATTTGATTTATACTGGGAAAAATGGTTTAACTACATAATGCCTCATAGGCCTGATTTTATTCTCACAAATCAGTGAATCTGTTGTAAAAAAAATCACTCCCTATTTGTACATAGTTCTTTCCTTTTGCTTGTTTTTTCTTTCCACTCTTTTCTATAAATGTATATACCCCAGATAAATTCTTCGTGGAGATTTGTGATATATATGATTATATGATATATATGTACAATGTCTGAAATACATCTTATGGAAATGTTTGTTTGATGATGAACTTCAATAAAAAAATAAATTACAAAAAAAAATTATGTCCCCTTGTATTAGCTATTTCCATCCAGGGAAAAGTATGGTATCCACTCTATCTACTGTATATCTCTTATCATCTTGTTTACCTCAATCAGTTCTCTGTCATCCTCCTTTGTTCCAAAAAGAAAAGCACTAGCTTGCTCAAACTATTTTCAAAAGACATGCCCTCCAGTCTGGGCAGCATCCTTGTAAATCTCCTCTGCACTCTCTCTAATACTTCCACATCTTTCCTGTAATGAGGTGACCAGAACTGAATACAATAATTCAAGTGTGGTCTAACTAAAGGAATAACATTTGCCCCCTCCAATTATCTGGTATGCCCCTCATAATTTTAAATATTTCTATAAGTATTCTCATTCTCCTAAGTTCCAAGGAATAAACACCTAGCCTGGCCAATTTCTCCCTATATATCAGGCCCTCCAGTCCTGGCAATATCCTCATAAACCTTTTCTGCACTCTTTCCAGGTTAACCACATTTTTCTTACAATAGGGTGGCCAAAATGACATAATACTCCAAGTAGTGCACAGAAAATTCTGCAGGAACTCAACAGGTCAGAGAGCATCTATAAAGGAAAATGAACAGCCTATGTTTTGGCCGAGACTTTCCTAATGCAGACTCCTCCTAATCATGCTCTGTCTATTCAAATGCTGGTAGATCCTGGACCCTTAGTATTCTTTGCAGTAATTTCCCCACCACTGATGTCAAGCCCATTGGCCAGTAGTTCCTGGCTTATCCTTGCTATCCTTTGAAACCATGAGCCAACAGTCTTCTGGAACTTCAGCACTGGCTAATGATGAAGCAAATCTCTCTGCAAGAGTGTCCTACAAAGTCCAAGGATGCATTCTGTCAGGCCCTGGGGTTTTATTTTGTAAGGCTATAAATCCCTTCTCTGGTAATATGAGTGTCCTCCCAAACGTCTCCACTTGCTTCCCTTATCTCTTCAGTAACCAGGGTTTTCTCCTCAGTAACCACCGAGGAAGAATATTCAATAAAAAATCCCTGCCCTCTCCTGCAGCTGAAGACTTAGGTGGCCCTGCTGATCTCTAGAGGGACTTACTCTTTTCCTAGTCATCCCACTATTACAACTTGGGACATTGCAGAGTTCGGAGTTCAATTCTGGCGCCGCTCTGTAAGAAGTCTCTGTATGTCCTCCCCATGAAATGCACAGGTTTTCCCCAGATGCTCCAGTTTCCTCTGAATCCAAAGATGTACCGGGTGGGTTACTTAGTCATTGTAAATTCACCTGCGATTTCGTTAGGGTTAATCGGGTTGTGGAGTTGATGGGGCGGTGTGGCTTGAAGGGTCTACTCCATGCTGTAATGCTAAATAAATAAAATAAAGTAGCTGCACACAGGTAGCAAATTACTTGATGTGATCTACTTTGGTCAACAAAAACTTAAAAATCTTTAAGTGAGAGTTATTGCAGAATGTTGCACAATGTTCTAATTATCTTTGTATATGAAACAAAATTTTAGCAGACACAGCACATAATAGTAAGTGGAATGTTGATATAGTACCAAAGACTTTCTACAAACAGTAGTTTTGAGTACTGGTATGGGGGACAAGAGACTTCAGAGGGTTATAGACTCAGCCAACTCCATCACAGGCTCCAACCTCTCTATCAACTAAAGGATCTTCAAGAATATGACATCCATCACTAAGGACCTTCACTATCCAGGATGTTCCCTCTTCTCATCAGGGAGTTACTACAGGCGCCTAAAGACCCACACGTAATGACACCCGCTGAACATCGACGGCTCCTCAGTAGAGATCGCTAAGAGCACCAAATTTCTTGGTGTTCACCTGGTGGAGAATCTTACCTGGTCCCTCAACACCAGCTCCATAGCAAAGAAAGCCCAGCAGTGTCTCTACTTTCTGCGAAGGCTGAGGAAAGTCCATCTCCCACCCCCCCATCCTCATCACATTCTGCAGGGGTTGTATTGAGAGTATCCTGAGCAGCTGCATCACTGCCTGGTTTGGAAATTGCACCATCTTGGATCGCAAGACCCTGCAGCGGATAGTGAGGTCAGCTGAGAAGATCATCGGGGTCTATCTTTCCGCCATTACAGACATTTACACTACATGCTGCATCCGCAAAGCAAACAGCATTATGAAGGACCCCACGCACCCCTCATACAAACTCCTTTCTCTTCTGCCATTTGGGAAAAGGCATCGAAGCATTCGGGCTCTCACGACTAGACTATGTAACAGTTTCTTCCCCCAAGCTATCAGACTCCTCAATATCCAGAGCCTGGACTGACACCAACTTGCTGCCCTCTACTGTGCCTATTGTCTTGTTTATTATTTGTTGTAATGCCTGCACTGTTTTGTGCACTTTATGCAGTCCTGGGTAGGTCTGTAGTCTAGTGTAGTTTTTTCTCTATGTTGTTTTCACCTAGTTCAGTGTAGTTTTTGTACTGTTTCATGTAGCACCATGGTCCTGAAAAATGTTGTCTCGTTTTTACTGTGTACTGTACCAGCAGTTATGGTCGAAATGACAATAAAAAGTGTCTTGACTTGACAGAAGCAGCTTTTTCTATCCACCTTCATTATTTCAGAAAAGTTGTGAACCTCACCTTGTTAACCCTTTTATTTGCACATTTACTTTTGAAGTGACTTCGCACTGTTCTGCTGCTACAAAATAAGAAATTTCACAATAAATCTGATATATAATTTGTAAAGATGTGATCACCTATATGTGATGTAGTTACTTTGGAAGCAGTTCAAAGTGTGGAATTCCTGAGATGAAGCAACTTTATGATGAACAGTTGAGCACTGCTACTCAATTATTTCTTTAAAATGAGAACTGATGTTCTTTAAACATAATAGTCTGAGGTTTGATAAGATACATGGGTTTTGGTTAATAGGGAAAAGGTTAGGGGCACAGGAAAATGGAATTTAAGTCCAATAATACATCAGGTATGACTTTCTGAATATTGCAACATGCTCAAATCTGCAAGAATTGCTCTTGCTTTTTGTCTTACAAGACATAACTTGCTCCTCTAATGATCAATGTCTGTGCATCATTTTAACTTTGTACTATTAAAATGAACATGGAATCAGGTTAAACTGCAAAACCTAAGCACAAAATCTTTGTAACTCTTTATCTTTTTTAATGGCTATCTGTAGATGCACTATTCTGATATTCCAGTAGTTTTCATATACAATTATTAGTTTCAGTGTAGAATTTCACTATAGCTGAATAATGGGAACTGAAAGCAGCTGTAATTTTACACCTGTAGAAATATAGTATTATCCCAAGCCCCATGAAACCGAACTTTGCCATACAAAATAGCAGGTAAAGGAGATGTAACAGAACATCTCTTTAGCTTGTCAATGGTTTAAATACCCAAAGACAGATCTGAGTAGCCAAACTTTTTTCCCATAATTTATTAGTTCTTACATTTCCATATTTAAAATATTTATGTAATTTTTCATATATACAAGATTCTGACCTGTTAGATATTATTTTTAAAATGAATCCTTTAGTGAAGGGTTTTATTGGGGAAATTTATAACTTATTGTTACAACAGCACAATTACCCTTAATTAAGAGTAAGCAAGATTGGGAGAGAGAGCTTAACGTGACCCCGCAGATTTGAAGTTGGTTAACTCTTCTTCAGTTTGTGCCAATCACTCTTTAATTCAATTTAAAATTGTATATCGTTACTATTTGACAAAGGAGAGACTGTCTAAAATGTTTCCTAATGTTGATAGTCACTGTGACAGATGTAAAACCCAGACAGCCACACTGACACATGTTTTGGTCGTGTTCTGTACTGAAACTTTTTTTTGGTCAATTTTCTCTACAATTTCTAAAGTTTAAAAAATTAATTTTCAACCTAATAAATTGAGTTTTATTTGGTATAATCCCTCAATATATTCATGGTATTTCTCCATCAGACCAACATCTAATTGCATTCGTTGCATTATTGGCCAGATGGGCTATTTTGTTGAAATGGAAAGATGTTTCTGCTCCTACTTTGATACAATAGTTCTCTCAGGTGATGTTATGTCTTAGTTTGGAGAAAATCAGAAGTCAAACTTTTGATCCTCGATTTCATTTTGAGAAAAGGTGGTGTTTATTCGCCCGCTACTATCATCTGTTTTGAGTTAATTAATATGGTTTCCTTCCGATTTTTCTTTAAATGGATTTGAGTTGGCCGATTGATGTTTTTTTTAATGAAAGCTCGTATGATGTATAGCTCCGGGGTTGTGGTCCCAATGGATTTTTTTTGTTGCTTTTTTCCCCTTTTTCTTTCAAAAAATTTTCTTAACACTTCATTTTCTCTTATTATTATTGATATATTGCTCAGCTTTATTAATCTGTTATTTGCTAATTTAATTCCTTATTGTACATAATGACATATTGACTTAATCTATTTTTTGTTAATCTTCAATAAAGATTTAAAAATGAAAATGACATTTCCATAGGTCTGTAATATGAACATGAATCAGAAAATTTGTGTATGACACCAAGATTGGGAGTGTAGTAGAGTGGAAAAGACAATCGAAGCTTGCAGTGGGATATAGGCCAGCTGAAATTTAATAGACAAGGTGTTGCACTTTGGAAGAACTGTGAGTGGTAGGGTGATCTGGGACTGCAGATCAGTAATTCCCTGCGAGCCATCACATGCAGATAGTGTCATAAAAAGGGCTGCTGGCACATTGGCTTTCCTTGAGGGAGTACAAGAGTTGGGATGCTATAGTAGTACAAGTTATTGATGAGGCCACCCACCTACAGGAAAGAGCAGAGAAAATTCCAAGGATGTTTCTGGGACTGGAGGACCCAAGTTGTAGGAAAGCTTCAAAACAGAATATGGGAGATTTAATATACAAAATTATGTAGGGGCATGGATAGTGCAAATACAGTAAGTCCCCCCCCCCCCCCCCCAAAAGAGGTTGGGTGGGACTGGAACTAGAGGTCATAGGCTAAGGGTGAAAGGTGAGAGCTGAGGATGAACTTCACTTTGAGGGTGGTGAATACACAGGCTGCCAACAGATTTGGTGGACACAGGTTTGATTTCAACATTTAAACATAAGTTTGGATTAAGTACATGGATGTGAGTGCATGGAGGAGTATGGTTCAGGTGTAAGTCAATGGCAATAGACTAGAAGGGCCTTTTTCTGGGCTGTAGAACATATGATCAAATTTCACAAATCTGAAGGGTAAGGTACTAAAAATCCAGCTAAAACTAGTGCAATAACTGAAAACATCACTATTAAACTATACCCAAGTGCACCTTGATCCTTTTACTTGGTTTTTAAATCATTGTTTAGTTTTAATATGCTCTTGCAGTTTTCCCCACAACTTACCACCCTATTAAATGGGCAATTTAAGAGTGTGTCACATTCCTAACGGGTGAAGGTTTTAAAAAGCTTTACTGGGAAAAAATAACCCATGTATTAATCTAATTCTTGACATTTACACTGTGCAGAGATTTCTCTCCACCCCCCCCAAACAAATGCTAACTTTTCTGAATTAATAGCAATTGGCATATATTCTGTAACTAGGTCAAGTTTACTGTGACAGTCTATTAATCAGTTAGAATTCTTCTTAATCCCTGAATGAGCAGCAAAAATAGAAAGGCCCAAACTTGCCTAGATTTTCAGGTGGGGGAAGAAAACACCAAGCTTCTAATGCCTGGAGAAGTTGGTCAATTAAGCAGGCTGAGCTCATTCCCCTTTCAAGAGGGCCACAACCCTGTCATAGGGCTTGGAGGCCTGTGTAACTCAATGACACAGTGAGTCAGGGCCCCATTTTGGCTCTTGGTAGGGGCACCTATGCCTAACAGGTCATGGTCAGAGAATGGATTACAAGTGGTCCCTCAGTCTTCCAGGTTCAGTTTGGCTAACAACGCTGACTGGTCAAAAAGCAATTGTTACAGAAACAAGCCCAAGAAGGACCTTTCTTTCTGCCAACAAGTGGTAAAGGCAAGCTCATTCCCACTGAGCACTGAAGTGGGAACTATTACTGTGAAATCTAAATATTAAGACATTGTCTCTCCACTCTTTGACCATTAGTACTAAAGTTGCCCCCTTGGAATAATGCCTGAAGTGAAGGATGATGCATCTCCTACTCCACATTGCCAGGCAAGGGCACAGCAATATGGATACGAAGTAGATTGATTAAACCACCCTGTAAACAAACCTGAATAAGTAATTTGTCAGCACAATAGACAACTGTCTTAAAAAAACTGTACAAAACTCAATTTTCCATTTAAACATGTGCACTTTATTGTATTAGTCAGTGTAGGTCCCACAATCTGGCATCAAGTTTTAAATGGTTTGTTTTGTGCCCAGGGATGTAAACCTCACTTGTGTTGTATAAAGGTAAAGCTTTTGCATACCAAAATCAAAGAGGACCGAAAATTTAAGGCGGAAGAGTACAAAACGGGACATTTTCTCGGTTACATAATTTACATATAAGCAATACTACACACAAGGTTAAGTATTTGCTCCCACTTTTGGGCAGCCTTCACAGAGGCTTTATAACCTTAAGACAATGCAATCCTTTACATCAATATTTGGAATGCCTAATGTACAAATCAGTCCTTGAAACTCATCGCGGAACTTCTGGGATGCTTGTTGCCAAAAATACCACCAACACTTTCACTGTTCCAGTTTTTATTCCTGAGACAAGCACTAAAGCCATGCCAATTCATCTCGCGCAATCATTTGTGACAGTTACAGTCCATTTAAAAGCATT